>NC_039358.1:12182743-12185892 GCF_003573695.1 Papaver somniferum
AGCTCCACAAGAGGTCGTGGTAGAGGAAATAATTCATGGCGCAACAATAATAGGCCAAGGTATGACAAATCTCAAGTCGAATGCTATAATTGTCATAAGCTTGGTCATTATGCTTCGGACTGTCGATCTTCTTCAAATAATGTCGAGGAGAGAGCAAACTACGCTAGTAAAGAAAATCAAGAAGACCAGACCTTGTTGGTGGCATGCAAAGGAGGTGACTATGATGAAAACTGTACATGGGTGCTTGATACGGGAGCAAGCAACCATATGTGCGGCACGAAGGAAAAATTCGTGGAGCTTGATGAATCAGTTTCCGGCAATGTGACGTTTGGAAATGGAGCGAAAACTCCGGTGAGTGGTCTTGGCAAAATTTTGATTCGATTAAAAAATGGAAGCCATCAATTTATTTCTAATGTTTATTATGTCCCTAACGTAAAAATGAATATATTAAGTTTGGGACAACTCTTAGAAAAGGGCTATAGGATGAACATGGAAAACCTTAGTCTTTTCATAAGAAATAGGAGAGGAAAACTAATTGCCAAAGTGCCAATGACGGGAAATAGGATGTTCTATCTGAACATTCAAAATGACATCGCGAGATGTCTGACTGCTTGTGTGAAAGACTCGTCATGGCTCTGGCATCTTAGATATGGACATCTAAATTTTGGAGGATTAAAGTTACTGTCCAAACAAAATATGGTTAGAGGTTTTCCAAGAATAGACCACCCGGATCAATTGTGCGAAGGATGTTTACTTGGAAAACATTTCAGAAAAAGTTTTCCTAAGGAAACACTGACGAGAGACACAAAGCCACTGGAGTTAGTTCACACGGACGTTTGTGGACCAATAAAGCCAAGCTCGTATGGTGGAAATAACTATTTCCTCATATTTGTCGACGATTTTAGTCGAAAAACATGGGTTTATTTCTTGAAACAAAAATCGGAGGTTTTCTCCAATTTCAAGAAATTTAAATCCATTGTGGAGAAAGAAAGCGGCTTCGAAATTGTGTCTATGAGATCAGATAGAGGAGGTGAATTTACCTCGAAGGAGTTCGAGTCTTACTGTGAAGACAATGGAATCCTTCGGCCTCTTACGGTTCCATATACACCTCAACAAAATGGAGTTGCCGAAAGGAGAAACAGGACAATTCTCAATATGGCTCGGAGTATGTTGAAGACAAAGAGAGTGCCCAGGGAGTTTTGGGCAGAAGCAGTTGACTGTGCGGTTTACCTGATAAACCGATGTCCCACAAAAAGCGTGTGGAACATGACTCCTTTAGAAGCATGGAGCGGAGTGAAACCCGGCGTCTCACACTTACGAGTATTCGGAAGTATCGCATATGCTCATGTGCCGAACCAGCTGAGAACGAAGCTGGATGACAGGAGTGCCAAGTACATATTTATCGGTTATGACTCTCGGTCCAAGGGATACAAGTTGTACGATCCAATCAATAGAAAGGTCATCACAAGCAGAGATGTGGAGTTCGATGAAGAAGGCATCTGGGACTTCGGTGTTCAAGAAAAGGATTACAATTTTCTCCCTATCGTAGAAGAAGAAGAACAACAACCACCGGTACCAGAATCTCCAGCTAATACACCACCTCCGTCTCCTTCAGCGTTGCACCAAAATGATCCATCATCAGCAGATGAAAGTTCAAGCGAGAGGCCCTTACGGACGAGGAGTTTAAATGATATCTACGGAGACAATATATCTCTCTTTTGTCTCTTTGCAGATAGTGAACCAATAACTTTTGACGAAGCAGTGGAAAGTGAAAAATGGAGAAAGGCGATGAATGAAGAAATTAAGGCTATTGAGAAGAATAGCACCTGGGAGCTTGTAACACTTCCGAAAGGACAAAGAGCAATTGGAGTAAAGTGGGTGTACAAAGCCAAGAAAAACGCAAAAGGGGAGGTTGAAAGATACAAGGCAAGATTGGTAGTAAAAGGATATAACCAAAGAGAGGGCATCGACTATGATGAGGTATTTGCTCCTGTTGCTCGTCTTGAAACTATAAGATTAATTATCTCTCTAGCTTCCCAGAATAGATGGAAAGTCCATCAAATGGACGTCAAGTCTGCCTTTCTAAATGGGCATCTTGAAGAGACGGTATACGTCGGGGTACGAAGTAAAAGGACAAGAAAATAAAGTCCTGAAGTTGAAAAAGGCTTTATACGGCCTAAAACAAGCGCCGAGAGCATGGTATAGCAGAATCGACAAGTACTTCCAAGAAAATAATTTTAAGAAATGCCCGCATGAACATGCTCTCTATGTGAAGGTGGATGAAAAGGGAAATATGTTGCTCGTCTGCCTATATGTGGATGATTTGATCTTTACCGGCAATAATCCTACAATGTTCGAGGAGTTCAAGAAAACGATGACGAGAGAATTTGAGATGACGGACATTGGTCTTATGTCATACTATCTCGGGCTTGAAGCAAAACAACAAGAAAATGGAATATTTATATCTCAAGAAGGATATGCGAAGGAAATCCTTAAGAGATTTAAAATGGAGGAGTGTAATCCGGCAATTACTCCCGTGGAATGCGGAATCAAGCTATCAAAGATCGATGAAGGAGAGAAGGTCAATCCGACTCTTTACAAGAGCCTTGTTGGAAGCTTGAGATACTTAACTTGTACAAGGCCAGATATTCTCTACGGAGTAGGACTAATCAGTCGCTACATGGAAGCACCTACGGTTACCCATATGAAGACTGCCAAGAGAATTCTGCGCTACTTAAAAGGTACGCTTGATTTCGGTTTATTTTACTCGTCGTCAGACAAGTACAAACTCGTTGGATACAGCGACAGTGATTGGGCCGGAGATTTAGATGAAAGGAAAAGTACTACTGGTTTTGTATTTTTCCTCGGAGATACAGGCTTCACTTGGAGTTCGAAGAAGCAACCGATCGTCACGCTCTCCACTTGCGAAGCTGAGTACGTCGCAGCAGCATCGTGTGTTTGTCACGCGATATGGCTAAGGAGTTTAATGAATGAACTTAAAATGGAGCAGGAAGAACCGACTACAGTATTTGTGGACAACAAGTCAGCAATAGCTTTAGCAAAGAATCCAGTGTTCCACGACCGCAGCAAGCACATCGACACACGGTACCATTTTATCCGAGAGTGCATATCGGAGAATAAGGTACAAC
>NC_039358.1:12185902-12225479 GCF_003573695.1 Papaver somniferum
GAGAAATTCTTGGAGTTACTTCAAATCAAGTTTAAGGGCGGCTGTTAAAATTATAAACTTGATTTTAGAAGTGTCTAGAATTATCTAGGCCCAACTAGTCTATTGTAGATTAGTCCACAATACTCTAGCCCATCTAGAGGCTTCATGGCTATAAGGGCCCAAGCTTACTAGAATATTCATGAATGTACAAAAGGTTCTAAACTATCTAGAAATATCTAGCACATGTTGTAGTTAGTTGGGATAGATATTTCTCTAGGGAGTTCTAGAGAATTCTTAGGTTGGCTATAAATAGGGAGGTAGTGCAACCAAGTGAAGGTGTAATTGAGTGAAAAACAAAGTTAGTGGTAAGGTGAGAATTAAAGGGAGTGTGTGTAAGAAGTAAGGTCTTGTACCACCAAACAAAGTTTTGAGAGCAATAAAATTTCATTTCTCTTAAACCACAGTTGAGTGTCTGTGAACCCATTCTCAAATCATTTTCAATACCCATTTAGCCCATTAACTCCAAAATCATTTCCAACATGAATTGCCTCTCTAGAATGGGTACAAGACTGCAGGGAGGTTTATCAAAACTATAGTTGTATTTCTTTTCCCTTCGATGACTCAGCTAAAAGTCATTCTTAGCTAATGCCAATAATTGGCGATGTAAGAGATCATTTAGGATAAATAAGAATTACATTTGTTCCCACTCTGCTAAAACACTGCGATTGAGCCTCAGACAAGCTTTTTCATTTCTTTTTTAGTGTAATTAATCAGTAGTAGATAGCACGGATGACACATATATGGTGTTTTATGTAAAACAATTCATGCTAGAACTTGATGCTAAGAAAATGATAAATTATTAGAATAATGACCGAAGATACAGCTAAGTTCAGCATCAGTAGTTTAATGATTAATGGTGGAGAAAAAAGGCTCGATTATGATTAATGGTGGAGAAGAAGAAGATTGGTTTCTGACGCTGACTTCCTCATAATTTGGACAACAGACTATACCAATCACATTCCTCGTAAATCTTGTCTTCAATGTGCTTGTTAGTTTCGATTGAAACTCCAATGAAAAAATCAGCGAAGATCAGTATCTAAGACATGAACAGTGAAAATCGTAAGCTATAAATTTCAAAACAAGTAGAAATTTACCTTGGGACGTATATCGGGAACTTCTTCTGGAACCAGAATATGGTTGATATCTGCTAGTCCGTCCTTATGCCACTTTGCTCGCAGAACTTTTTCAATCAAATATTTCTCGTATCTGGCAACTAGAGTTTCATATGCTGTGAAATCTTAGAATCCAGAACCATTTTTACAACTGATCATAATAGTGAAAGGTTGAGACCGCAGCCGTAAGCATATAAAAAATGCACAGGACAAAAAATGTGAGCGTAAAGATATCAACACATCGTAACCAAACCACAGAACCTGATGATAGACAAACTTGGTATATCCAACCCACAAAAGCACAAAAAATAGACACAAATATGCACAGTGTAGAAATTGCTGAACCGGAGAAATCAGCAGTTGAGAAATCATTTTGATCAATAATTGGCATTTGCTATCATGCCAAACACATCTTTGGTGAAAAAACCAATTGATAGGAAATCTATTCCCTTTGTGTCCAAGTCATAAAAGTAGACTAATTGAGCAAATAGTATTGCTGCCAGCATGCTAAGACATTTATAATGTAATTTGGTTTCAACGAATAAAGGTGTTTTTATTCACAATCATTATGCAATCTAACCAAATTACTACTTTAGTGTGCAGATACGCAAACAATAAAAGAACCCTATTTATTTTTTTTCGTGTCACTAACAGACAGTTAATGCAACTTGGTTATTTAAGCTTATTTGCATAAGCAGTGCAGGTGATAGTTTTAGAACGATGCCACCTCCAGATACATAAGAATAGAAGGCAGCTAGTCAACATAGTTATTTTCGGCACAAAAGAAAAACACATTAGAAGAAGCATTTCAACTGAGAAACCACTGGCATGAAGTGATTTTACGGCATGAAAAATCTAAAGATCTAACATGATCCTAAAAATATCAAGTGATTTTACGCCATGACGAGTGCAGAAGGCACTATGCTAATAGCAAAAGTGCTGATGCTAGACAGAACCCTGATTTTTGTAGCTGCTAATCATCTTTCATTGTGAAAGTAACCCATTGGTTCTGTTCTTCCTTAACCAGGATGCAAGAGCATGCACATAACATAGTACTAACAACAAGCAAACAGGACTAGAAATTTGACACTCTTTACTCAACCTACAATCATGGAATATGTTTCTGTAACAACTAGGGTTTAAGCTGGAGAAAACATACACACGCATCCCACCCATCCTAGAAACATTCCCAAATCCTAATCCCAACTGAAACAAATTCAGCATTAATATTTTTAAGAAAACATATACATGTAAGTCCGAGAAAAACAATTCATGATAATAATACTCCTTTAGGTGATCATCCAAATCTAGATATTCTAGATAATGAAAACACAACTTGCCCAGATGATAATTATCAAATTCTATCATTAGAAAGTAGCATAATGCTTCCTCCCGGTCCTATATGTACAATATAAGAAAGTGAATGAAGGGGCCATGCTACTCCTGAAAACAGTAGTTTGGCAGCATCCTCAACAGACATGGGAAAAACTCACAAAACTTCTTGCAATTAACCGAGAACTGGGGAACTTGAATTTAAATAAAAATAGAAACTTACCCGTGGTGAAGAATTTCATTCATTATCAGGATCTGAAATGCAGGTGTTGCTCAGAAATCCTCTTCTGGGCATCCATCCACGAATTGCTCAATACTGCTTTCCTGAGTAATTGAGAACAAAGCAAAAGGTTAGCACAATCCCAGAAACCAGTTCAATTACACCATTAAATACCACAAATAAATGTAAAATGCATAAGAACAAACCTTCATATTATGGTTGGTTCGATTCGTCGTTCCTACTCTAACGGGCATAATTTACATCTTGTTATAAGAGCATCTCCAACAGAATTTTGTTAAAATCTAAATATATCTTTTAGTGAGTATTTGAGAGACCAGTCTGATCCTATGTCACTATATATGAACAGTTTCAATTCCATGCCTTCTGTCTTCAATTTTGCAGCCCCTAGTACTGCAGCATGCAACATCTCCTAATAGGCTGCTTTCCTTTCTGCTTCATGCCTTGCACTAGGATCCCCTTCTTTGTTAACCGGAATTTTAGAGGACTGATTTGGGTGGTTCCTTATTGAACTAGTCTTTGGTTGTTGTACTTGGGATACTCCTAATGCTACTCCAGCATATCATAGCAAAACAAAGAGAACGACTAAACAATTTCTTAGTTGTCTCATTATTGGACTGCTACTAGGAGACACAGAGACTACAATTTCTAGCTATCCTAGAAGATATAGGGTCAATATCACGGGTAAGCTCCTGCACAGGGATGACACTGGGTATGTGAAAAGCTTGCATTGTGCCATCCTCTATATCAAATTAGGAGACATGATGAACAGTATTGCATCGGGTTAATAAGTTAAATAGACCCAACATAGGGAATGGCTAACATAAATTAGAATTCATAAATTTGAGATTAACATCTCCCTTAAGAAGTAGTAGATTGTTAAGTAAGGTTTACCTTTAATAGTTCAGGAGCTTCTTGCTCATACTTGCTGATGAACTTGTCTAAGAAAGACACCTTGCCCATTTTCAAAATTGTATGTAAGCAAAATTTATCCTTCAAAAGACCCTTAGTTGTTAAAATGTTGCGGTGCCAACTCCTACTTCTTTTATTAGAGTTAGCTTATTATCTTATTATTTGTTTTCCGTACTACTTAACAATCAGTTTCCTAGTTTATACGGTTTTTTGAGTGAGTTGCTTGTTTATCAAGTTTATTCAGCTATATATACCTCGATCCTAGCTTGTATCAAAACAGTTATCAATATTAAGAAGTTTGTTTAAGGTAATTCTCAAAGACAGAGGCTGCTCGCCCCAGATCAAAGGGATTTATCCCTGTGTTTTGATTTCTTTTGCAGTTTTAATTTAGTTTTCTTCTTGTTTTACGTTAGAACACAGTCCTGTGAAGACTATCTTCACAGCTTTTCCAGTGCTTAAAGGTTTAGAACCCTGACACCTGGATCAGAGCAGGTTTAGATCAAACCCTAAATTTATCAACAAAAAATCTAAAGGATCAAAATTATACAGAGAGTATGAAGCTAGTAAACGATGGTATTACTGATATGTCTACAAACATTGATAACCTAATTACTGCTTTGGCAAAACAAAAAGTTCAAGCTGATGAGAGGAAAAAGATCAAGGTTGTTGAACAACGTCAACAGAGAGAAGAAGAACGAGTTGCTCGTAAGCAGAAAACAACTGAGAACAACGTCGTTCTAGCGGAAACTATTACCACTAGTATGACTACAGCTTTAACGAATGCTCTCAGCACTTAACTTACACAAACTACAACAACTATAATCAATACAACTCATTTCTATTATTTCTTCTCTTTATCTTCAAAGCAGAGGTGGCTAACCCCCAACTCAAAGGATTTTATCTAGGGTTCTTTACCTTTTATTTGTGTTATAACTAATGTTTTGGTCAAGGACCCTAACGTCTGGCTGTTTTTGCTGAATTCTTGCCTCAATTGAACACCAATAATGGCGGTGGTAATGGTCATCAAACTCCACCCCCACCCCCACCCCCTGGTGGTCATACTAATATTGGTGCTGCCAGAGCCAATACAATCAACCTTAAATTCCCTACCTTTGATGGAGAGGATCCTGATGGGTGGATTTTTAATGCTGATCAGTACTTCAATGTACATCAAGCTGATGATGCCCTTAAAATCACTATTGGCGCATCTAGTTTGAAAGGTGATGCTAATGTGTGGTATAGATGGAAGCAAACTAAAACCACACTTGTCACCTGGTTAGAGTTATGTGCTCATATTCGTGCCCGTTTTGCGCCTGAGAAGTTTGTTGATGCTCGTCTGGCTATTAGTACAATTAATCAAGTAAGTACATTATGAGAACATATACCTGCTTTTGAGAAATTATGTTGACTTTCCAGAGGACTACTTGATCAGCTGCTTTATTAGATCTCTCAAACCACACATTGGTAGTATGGTTAAGTGATAGACACATTTTTGTGTCTAATTTGATCTCAATACTATATAGTGTTGGCACTCGATTTTGTACTAATTTTGTTATTTTATGTATTTATAGGTATTTTTTGGAAATAAATATTTTTGGAAAATTCGGCTCGAAAAGTTGATTTTGGCACCCGGAGGACACGTGTTATTCGGACTCTCGCTTTTGGATAAGGGGTAACCTAATTACTAAGGGGCACCCCCAGGACACCCTCTTCTTCATTTGAATTTCGATTTTGGCGGGAAAAATATTCATAACACAGGAGAATTTTCGATCGAAGAAATGAAGTAGTTGTAGGTCGATTCAATGGCTTAATTTTGGCAGAAAGATGTGATTTAGCCTAAGGAAGATATTTTGGGTGTCGAATTTGATCGTAATTGGCTGGAAATATCGATTTAATTCTCGAGCTCAAAACAGAGCTACACGGAGTGAACACGACCTGTACACGGTGTTGTTTGTGTTTTGGTTGTGCATGGAAGTGTTTTGGAGGAGTTGGATGACTTATGAGGCATGTATAAGGCTAACTAGAGCGTGCAGGATCAAAGTTTACGTGTGTAGAAGCCAAAAATGGAAATTATTGTTAAATATGGGCAGCGAGCAATGACGGGATTAATGGGAGATTATACGGTGTTATGGTCGGATATTTTTGTTCTAAAACACTATAAATACAAGTCTAAAGAGTTGAGAAGGGTTGGAGAGTCTTTGGGATAGTTTAGGAGTCGAGAAGAATCAATACAAGAGTACACAGCGAAAAGCTTCCTGCTGGTGCAAGGAAGAACACGAAGAAGATTAGACAGTAAGAGAAAGTCGTTGAAAAGTGTCGCTTAAGTGCGACAGTTTCCAATTCCTTTCTCGCGACTTAGGAACAACAGCACTTCTGTTGTATCGTTTATTTTGAACGCTTTATATGCGTCGCAAACACTGTTGTAAACCGTTTTTCTCCATTTTCTCTTGATTGTAAACAACTTTTGAGTATCAATGAATCAATTTGAGAGGTTTTTCATCATGAGTAGCTAAACCCAATCCCAGGGGTGACGGAGGAAGCCGTTCTTCTAAAAGTTATGTGGTAAAATTTATTTAAATTTATTTATGCAACTCTTTTATGATTAATTGCACCGAATAAATATGGAGTAAATGATTTTTATTAATCAATTGTGTTTTCTCTTGATGGAGTATGCTTAGTAAATTGCTTTTGATACTTCATGCTCGCGATTAACAATGGATGTTTTCAAAATCTAATTTAGGCAATGATTAGAATCACAATTTCCTTTTATTGGAGTTATATTGTCTAGAATTGCATGATAAGAACTGTTATTGAATCACATAAATTTTGGTGGATGGTGGAATCCTGACCCCCAGTAAAAATTCTCTCCCATATTTTGTTAATATTGTGCATATAATTTTATTTATTTAAATCTAGAAAAAAGTTACCTTCACAAGTTCGAAAGAACCTAGTTTTTACCACTATCTACAACAACATTTGAAAATACATAATCATTTTGGCGCCGCCGACGCGGATTTGTGCTTAGGTAGAGTTTTTAGGTTTATTTTTTTTTATTATTTGTTCCTTTTTACTTTGTCTTTTTGTCTTTGATTTACAGGTTCGAAGTGGAGCACTAAGGACTTGGAGAGGAAAAAGCTTAAAGCGAAAAGCGAAAAGAGAAGAAAAAAAAGGACAATTTTAGGATTTAATTGTTAATTTTTTTTTTTTAGAGTGTGTGAGGAAAACTGTATTTTTTTTTATTTATTTTGGACTTTGGACTTTAAACAATTGGACTTTATTTTTTTTAACCCTACGGAAGGGTATTATTATTAAAAAAATAAAATAAAAAAAAAAATTATTATATAAACTGTGTGCAGGGAAGGACGACGATTACTATATCGTCTCGGCCCCTCGGGTTCGCACACGGCATAGGAGTCGTGGCCCGTGTCGACGACAACGGTTCATCGCCCGTCTGGTACGGGAGGTAAGTCCAATCGAAACACCCGCGAATCTCCTGCAAGCGGGTTACTGTCTGCCTTAAGGTGATAATTGTTTGAGGACGAACCGGACTGTCTTTATATTCCTAGTAAAGGGCAAGGCCTGGCCAATACAAGATAAGGGTTCGGATTTCATCACCGCTCCCTTCTTGCCCGCCTTAGGAAAACGAAACCTAACGCGAACCCAAGCTTAAAATTTGGAATAGAACGAGACCGATAGGGTAACGAGCTTAATAGGAAACTCGTTCGAAAAATATTGGTTGCTCTTTAAGCACACTCCAAAGTTCATGATGGTTTCTGTGAGTTGAATGCGTGACTGCGCCGCCTTGTGATAGCGGTGAGGCCTTGGGTATCAAAGCTCCACTGAGCTTCCCTCGCCTCAATTCAACTTACTTTGACTCGAATTGATTCCAGAGGGGTTTTCTCAAATTGCAACGAATTCCCTTTCGAAAGATAGAAGCTGGTCTAGAAACAATCTAAGTGGAGCCATCATGCTTTTTGTTTGCTAGAAATCTTTAGGTTTGCTTTGGTGGAGTCGAGTCGGCCTTGTTTGTGATTGTATAGAATCCCTCTGTAGTTTATATTTCTTCGGTGATGAATCCTTTTGAGGAGACGCCACCTGCGATGACGTTGCGAGAATATATGTCTAGAAATTCTCGTTATCAAGAGACGTCTTCGGAAATGACTCTTGGTGAATATATGCGTGGGCAGCGATATATGGATACTCCAACTTTTATTGAGGAATCACCTCTAATGATCTATGAGAAATATTATAAACATAGACCATGTAGTTTGGAACAAAGATTGAGAATTCTTGAATTTCAAAAATTGTATCATGATGATGAGGATAGTGATGATGAAGAATCTGAAATATGTGGGAATAGTGATCAGGAATTTGTTACCCCAGTTGAGCCTTATAATGATTATATTATTTCTGGTTCAGATCCTAATAATTTTAAAAATTATTCACCTATTCAAAAGGACGAGGATTTGACTAGAGATACCCCCGTTTCAGACGATGTAGTATGTCCTGTTTACGAAACCGATGATGGTTTAGAGGAACCAGTTTATCTTGAGATCGAGTCAAACGATTTAGAAACAATAGTCTTAGATGAACTTGTAGAGATTAGCGAGGATGAACCTGACTTAGAAAAATCAATTGCCGACCTAGAAATTAGGGAGGTTATGACCAGTCTATCTAGAGACGCCGAAAACTCTAAGTTTGGGGGTGAGTATCATTCTCCATGTGCTTTAACTCTTAGTAAGGTCCCTCACTTCGGACTTGACATCAATGCCTCACCCATCTTACGAGACTATCTTCATAATCGTTTTCCAGAACCTAATGATATCCAACAAGAGTCTCAACTGTTAGAAACCCATCCTCTGGTTGATGTGGTTAACCCAGGCAATAATACCAAGATTGATTTTGTTTTCCCACCAAATAGTTTTCTTCCAAATGTGGGAACATATAGATTTCAAATGTGTCGAATATTAAGTCGTGAGACTAAACCTAAATGCTTTAGGAAATTAGAATCGACACATTTGCTTAAGAATGACCACTACTCTCATTGTGGTCAAATTTGTAAGTCAAATCTTATTGACTTAGAGGATCCTCAGTTATTTAGGTTATTATTGTGCGCTTCTAAGATCATATTTGAGTTTTTCCAGACTCTAGGACCTAATAATTTGGATCCAACCTATGAGGAAATGCATCCGAGGAAAATATTTTATTTAGACCCTTTCATAGAACCTGAACCTGAACCACAATTAGATATAAATATCTTAATCAAGAAACTAGATAAGGGCATGTTATTCTTGTTCACTTTCTTGGGTTATTGTAGTTTCCTTTGGTCAGCTCTTTTTCGTTTTGAAGACCCACAGTTATTTCGACTGTTACTTTATGGTTCGAGTTGACTAATCCTTTCCTAAGTCTGGCTGAAGACTTTAAACTTAGCACTTCTTGGGAGGTAACCCAATCTCATGCAACCCGGTAATATCATTCCTTCACTCTTTTGCTTCAAATAGTAACTGTCTCTCCTTGTTCATGCTTTTAATTTCATCTTTAGAACATTGAGGACAATGTTAGATTTAAGTTTGGGGGTATGGGAGAAACTTTTTAGTTGCAATAAATAAACTCCAGAGCCTAGAAATTTATGCGTATTTAGGATAGCACTAACCAATCTAAGTGGATGGAAACATTTTTGTTTTAGGAGTTGAGGAACCAATCTGACTAGATGGAAACATCTACAGAGTCTATTCATAAAATCACAGAGCTCAGGTGTTAGAAATAACATGATAGTTTCGCCATATCTTGTCGAGTCCTTTTCACTTTCTATTTTTAGTTTTCTTTTGTTTCAAGTGATTTGGTGGGGCACACGATTCAAGTTGTTACCTTTGCTAGGGTGAAATAGAGTGACTGAGTTACCTTTTCAAAAAAAAAAAAAAAAGACTGGACCAGTTAGACCAATCGGAATAAGTATTAACACTTGGATAGCAATATGCGTGTGTTCTCCCTGTTTCCGTCGCCTAAGCAAGCGTGGAATGCAGGACCCGTGGGAACTATCGTGTAATCTGCTGACAAGAAGCATGCGCTTGGATCCAAAAGATCTATTCATGCCGTTAAGTTAAAAAAAAAAATGGTTATTGTTTTATGTAGTCAACTGCTGGTTCCCTTGTATTTGCCAGTTTGTTGATCTAGATTTAAGTTATTGACCACTGGTTCCCTTGTATATGCCAGTGTGTTAATATTAGTCAGACCGGTATCTCAGTCATTTAGGTTAGGTTCATCTTGGCAGAGGCCTTCAGACAGATATGGGAAACACCGTTCACTTTTCAACCATCTACATTTTTCTTTTTCCATCTTCTTAATCTTTTCATGTGATTAGTCTGACTCCGAGTATGATGTCCATCGTGAAACTATCTTAGTAGAGCTCTGTCACTTATATGAATTTTAGTATGCTTGAGTGCAAACTCGTGTACATCAATTGGAATTTCGCATCAGGGTTCTTCCTCTTAGAGTCAATAATTGTATGCCAACCAAGGAGGTTCTTTAGTGCTTTCCAAGGTTCGGCGTAGATAGCTAGGGACTGGAGTATTGGTTTTTGTGGGTACACCTCTGATAAACCCACCCGAGATTAACTCGGTCACTTTTCAAGAATAATTTTTGCTCGAGGACTAGCAAATAATAAGTTTGGGGGTATTTGATAGACACATTTTTGTGTCTAATTTGATCTCAATACTATATAGTGTTGGCACTCGATTTTGTACTAATTTTGTTATTTTATGTATTTATAGGTATTTTTTGGAAATAAATATTTTTGGAAAATTCGGCTCGAAAAGTTGATTTTGGCACCCGGAGGACACGTGTTATTCGGACTCTCGCTTTTGGATAAGGGGTAACCTAATTACTAAGGGGCACCCCCAGGACACCTCTTCTTCATTTGAATTTCGATTTTGGCGGGAAAAATATTCATAACACAGGAGAATTTTCGATCGAAGAAATGAAGTAGTTGTAGGTCGATTCAATGGCTGAATTTTGGCAGAAAGATGTGATTTAGCCTAAGGAAGATATTTTGGGTGTCGAATTTGATCGGAATTGGCTGGAAATATCGATTTAATTCTCGAGCTCAAAACAGAGCTACACGGAGTGAACACGACCTGTACACGGTGTTGTTTGTGTTTTGGTTGTGCATGGAAGTGTTTTGGAGGAGTTGGATGACTTATGAGGCATGTATAAGGCTAACTAGAGCGTGCAGGATCAAAGTTTACGTGTGTAGAAGCCAAAAATGGAAATTATTGTTAAATATGGGCAGCGAGCAATGACGGGATTAATGGGAGATTATACGGTGTTATGGTCGGATATTTTTGTTCTAAAACACTATAAATACAAGTCTAAAGAGTTGAGAAGGGTTGGAGAGTCTTTGGGATAGTTTAGGAGTCGAGAAGAATCAATACAAGAGTACACAGCGAAAAGCTTCCTGCTGGTGCAAGGAAGAACACGAAGAAGATTAGACAGTAAGAGAAAGTCGTTGAAAAGTGTCGCTTAAGTGCGACAGTTTCCAATTCCTTTCTCGCGACTTAGGAACAACAGCACTTCTGTTGTATCGTTTATTTTGAACGCTTTATATGCGTCGCAAACACTGTTGTAAACCGTTTTTCTCCATTTTCTCTTGATTGTAAACAACTTTTGAGTATCAATGAATCAATTTGAGAGGTTTTTCATCATGAGTAGCTAAACCCAATCCCAGGGGTGACGGAGGAAGCCGTTCTTCTAAAAGTTATGTGGTAAAATTTATTTAAATTTATTTATGCAACTCTTTTATGATTAATTGCACCGAATAAATATGGAGTAAATGATTTTTATTAATCAATTGTGTTTTCTCTTGATGGAGTATGCTTAGTAAATTGCTTTTGATACTTCATGCTCGCGATTAACAATGGATGTTTTCAAAATCTAATTTAGGCAATGATTAGAATCACAATTTCCTTTTATTGGAGTTATATTGTCTAGAATTGCATGATAAGAACTGTTATTGAATCACATAAATTTTGGTGGATGGTGGAATCCTGACCCCCAGTAAAAATTCTCTCCCATATTTTGTTAATATTGTGCATATAATTTTATTTATTTAAATCTAGAAAAAAGTTACCTTCACAAGTTCGAAAGAACCTAGTTTTTACCACTATCTACAACAACATTTGAAAATACATAATCATTAAGCTACTTGGGCTTCTAACTTTGAATGAAGCCTTTACAAAGGAAATTCATCAAAAAGAAGCTTATGTGTCAGTTAATAAGGTTCCTGCAAGAAAACCTTATCGTCCCCCTCCACTTAGAACTGAAGCATCAACTTCTACTACCCCAATTAAGAAGCTCAATCTGCCTCCTGTCTATAAGAAATTAACATGGAAAGAGATGAAAGAAAAACGTGAGAAAGGTCTTTGTTTCAACTGTGATGCACCTTTTAAATCTGGACATATTTTTCCTAATAAGCCAGGCTTTTTGCTTTTAGAAATGGATCCTAATTCTTTTGAAGGAATCACTGAGATTGAGCATCACACTGAAGACCAACAAGTAAGTGACGATCTTGTTGTTTTGGAATCAACACCAACTATATCTCTTAACTCACTTTTAGGTTCTCTGTTTCCTAATACTATGTGTATCACTGGTTATGCCAAGGATCGACCTCTAACATTTCTCATATATTCAACGTCTACACATAATTTTTTGCATCCCAATGTAGCCAAGCAATGTGGTTTTGCAGTTTCGTCTTCTGATGTTGTTTTACGTGTCACTGTGGGTAATGGTGGTCACTTAACCACTAAAGGCTTTTGCACTGTCCCTATACAGTTACAAGGTATAATTTTCTCTGTTGATTTTTATTTGCTGGAGATTAGTGGATGTGATGCAGTCTTGGGAATTCATTGGCTGCGCATGTTAGGGGAAATTATTTTGGACTTTGATAAATTTACTATGCAATTTAGTGTTAATGGCACAACCATTACTTCAAATGGTAACCAATCATCAGTTGTAATGATTATGGACGTATCATCCATGCAACGTTTATCATCAACAGAAAGTTATGCAATTCTGTTGGAACTAGTTGCATTAAATAATTTTTCCCCCAACCAATCATTGTTGCCTAGAATTCAACAACTTCTTTCAAATTTCAGTGATATTTTTTATACTTCAACAACATTTCTTTCAGAAAGATTACAAGATCATAAAGTTTCATTATTACCTGAATCTGGACCTGTGAATGTACGCCCTTATAGATACCCACATTTTCAAAAAGATGAAATTGAGAAGATCGTGGGTGAGCTGCAACAAGCTGGGTTAATAAGGCCTAGTTCTAGCCCTTTTTCTTCACCTATTCTTTTGGTTCTAAAGAAGGACGGCTCATGACGTATGTCTGTAGATATCGTGCTCTTAAAAATATCACCATAAAAGATCGTTACCCAATTCCAGTAGTGGATGAATTACATGGTAAGAACATCTTTACCAAGTTGGATTACGATATGGTTTTACCATATTCGTGTACATGATGAGGACATTTCAAAGACAGCTTTCCATACACATGATGGCCATTACAAATTTTTGGTCATGCCTTTTGGATTATTCAATGCTCCAGCAACATTCCAGAGTCATATACTCCGTCCTTACTTACACAAGTTCGTACTGGTTTTCTTCGATGATATTTTGATCTACAATGACAATTTTGATGATCATATCAAACATTTTCAGCTAGTTTTTGAGATGCTGCGAACTCACAAATTGTTTGTCAAAAAGACCAAATTAACTTTTGCACAAAAGTATGTTAATTAACTTGGTCATTTGATTTCGTCTGCCGAGGTTTCTATTGAGCCAGGGAAGATTCAATGAATTCTTTCATGGAAGATTCCTTCTACAGTTAAAGAACTTAGAGGAGTTTTAGGCTTAGACGGCTATTATAGAAAATTCGTGAAGGATTTTGGAAAAATAAGTGCTCCTTTAACTCAGCTACTTAATAAGGATGCATTTAAATGAACATTACTTCAACAGGCTTAACTACTAAGCCTGTTCTCATACTACCTGAATTTTCGAAGGAATTCAATTAGGAGTGTGATTCTTCTGGTGGTGGCATTGGTGTTGTGCTAATGCAATGTGCAAGGCCTGTAGTTTTCTATAGTAAACCTTTATCTGGTAAGAGACTTAACCTATCTTTTTACGACAAAGAAATGCTTGCCATTGTTTATGCTGTGAATAAATGGAGAAACTATTTACTTCGTCGTCATTTCAAAATTTATACGGACCATAGAAGTTTGAATTATTTCTTGGAGCAACTTCTTTCTTCTATTGAACAGCAGGAGTGGGTTTCAAAGTTATTGGGCTATGATTATGAAATCATTTATCACAGTGCCTCGACAAAAAAAAATTGTTGATGCCTTATCTCGACTTGTTAACCCACAATTATTGGCAATAACTGCACCAATTTTCTCTGGTGTTGATGATATTATTGCAGAATGTCATACCGATCCCACTTTAAGTGCATTAATCTACCAGTTGAAGCTCAATCCTACCAATAAACGTAATTACTCTTACATAAATGGGGTGCTCCGTTATAAGGGAAGAATTGTGGTTGTTTCTTCTTTAGAATGGTGTAAAAAACTTCTTCATGATTTTCATTCTACTCCATTGGGTGGTCACTCTGGTTATTTGAGAACTTTCAAGATATTGCAGCAAAATTTTCACTAGTCTAGCATGAGGCATTCGATTAAGGAATATATTCTACATTGTGAGACTTGTCAATGCAATAAGACAGAAGTCGTAGCTCCTCCTGTCATTTTAAGTCCACTTCCAATACCTTCTGATGTTTGGATTGACATCTCTATGGATTTCATAGACGGATTTCCACTTTATTATGGTAAGAATTCCATCTTAGTAGTTGTTGATCGTCTCACAAAATATACACACTTTGTTGCATTGTCTCATCCATATTCTGTCAGCACAATAGTTGATGTGTTTGTGCGCGAAGTAGTGCGTCTTCATGGGATTCCAAAGACCATCACAAGTGATAGAGATCCTATTTTCATGAGTAATTTTTGGGACTCTTACTTTACAATGCAAGATACACACAACTGTATAAAAGTTCAGCTTATCATCCTCAGAGTGATGGAAAAATAGAAGTCACGAATCGTACACTAGAATGTTATCTTCGTTGTTTGGCTGGCATGAAACCAAAAGATTGGTTTAAATAGTTAGATTGGTCTGAATGGTGGTACAACACCAGTTATCACTCTGCCATTAAGATGACACCATATGAAGCCCTTTACAGCCGTCATCCTCCAACAATTTCAACTTACTTACCTAGTTCCACCCCTTTGAATGATGTGGATTTGAATTTACGTGCCAGAGATAACACATTGAAGCTGTTAAAATCTCACTTATCTGATGCACAGGCTCGAATGAAGAATTATGCTGATTCTAATAGAATGAAAGACAATTTTCAGTTGATGATTTTGTTTATCTCCGTCTTCATCCTTACAGGCAGGTAACGGTTGCTACTTAATCTTTTTCGAAGTTATCACCTCGTTTTTATATACCTTTTAAGGTTCTTGAGAAGATTGTATCTATGGCATATAAATTAGATTTTCCTAACACTAGTAGAATACATCATGTATACCATGTATCTCAGTTACAACTGAAGATTGGTCATACTATTCCTATTGAAGTTACATTACCTGCCATTATCGATTATGACAAATGGGAGCCGGAAGAAATTTTAGACAGGCAAATGTACAAGAAAGGAAACCGAGATGCTACAAAGTGGTTGATCAAATGGAAGGGCCACTCGAAAGATGATGCAACTTGGGAAGATGCTTATAATATCATTGCCAACTCCTACTTCTTTTATTAGAGTTAGCTTATTACCTTATTATTTGTTTTCCATATGTAATTAACAATCAGTTTCCTAGTTTCTACGGTTTCTTTAGTGAGTTACTTGTTTACCAAGTTTATTCAGTTATATATAGCTCGATCCTAGCTTGTATCAAAACAGTTATCAATATTAAGAAGTTTGTTTAAGATAATTCTGAAAGGAAGAGGATGCTCGCCCAAGATCAAAGGGCTAGATCCCTGTTTTTGATTTCTTTTGCAGTTTTAATTTAGTCCTCTTCTTATTTTACGTTAGAACACAGTCCTGTGAAAACTATCTTCACAGCTTTCCAATGCTTAAAGGTTTAGAACCCTAAAACCTGGATTAGAGCAGGTTTAGATCAAACCCTAAATTTATTAAAAAAAAAATTCTAATGGGTCAAAATTATACAGAGAATCTGAAGCTAGTAAACGATAGTATTACTGATATGTCTACAAACATTGATAACCTAATTACTGCTTTGGCAAAACAACAAGTTCAAGCTGATGAGAGGAAAAATACCAAGGATGTTGAACAACATCAACAGAGAGAAGAACAACGAGTTGCTCGTAAGCAGGAAACAACTGAGAACAACGCCGTTCTAGCGGAAACTATTACCACTAGTCTGACTATAGCTTTAACAAATGCTCTCAGCACGCAGCTTACACAAACTACAACAAATATAATCAATACAACTCAGTTCTATGATTTTCTTCTCTTTATCTTCAAAGCAGAGGTGGCTAACCCCCAACTCAAAAGGTTTTATCTAGGGTTTTTTACCTTTTATTTGTGCTCTAACTAATGTTTTGGTCAAGGACCCTAATGTCTGGCTGTTTTAGCTGAACTTTTGACTCAATTGAACACTAATAATGGAGGTGGTAATGGTCATCAAACTCTACCGACCCCCCCACCCCCACCCCCTGGTGGTCATACTAATTTTGGTGCTTCCAAAGCCAATACAATCAACCTTAAATTCCCTAACTTTGATGGAGATGATCCTGATTGGTGGATTTTTAATGCTGATCAGTACTTCAATGTACATCAAGCTGATGATGCCCTTAAAATCACTATTGCCGCATCTAGTTTGAAAGGTGATGCTAATGTGTGGTATAGATGGAAGCAAACTAAAACCACACTTGTCACCTGGTTAGAGTTCTGTGCTCATATTCGTGCCCGTTTTGCGCATGAGAAGTTTGTTGATGCTCGTCTGGATATTAGTACAATTAATCAAGTAAGTACATTATGAGAACATATACCTGCTTTTGAGAAATTTTGTTGACTTTCCGGAGGACTACTTGATCAGCTTATTTATTCGATCTCTCAAACCTCACATTGGTAGTATGGTTAAGCTACTTTGGCCTCTAAATTTTAATGAAACCTTTACAAAGGCAATTCATCAAGAAGAAGATTATGCGTCAATTAATAAGGTTCCTGCAAGACAAACTTATCGTCCCCTCCACTTAGAACTAAAGCATCAACTTCTAATACCCCAATTAAGAAGCTCAATCTGCCTCCTGTCTATAAGAAATTAACATGGAAAGAGATGAAATAAAAACGTGAGAAAGGTTTTTGTTTCAACTGTGATGCACCTTTTAAATCTGGACTTATTTTTCCTAATATGCCAGGCTATTTTCTTTTAGAAATGGATCCTAATTCTTCTGAAGGCATCACTGAAATTGAGCATCACACTGAAGACCAACAAGTAAGTGGCGATCTTACTGTTTTGGAATCAACGCCAACTATATCTCTTAACTCACTTTTAGGTTCCCCGTTTCCTTATACTATGCGTATCACTGGTTATGCCAAGTCTCGACCTCTAACAATTATCAAAGATTCAGGGTCTACACATAATTTTTTGCATCCCAATGTAGCCAAGCAATGCAGTTTCGTCTTTTGATGGTGTTTTACGTGTCACTGTGGCTAATGGTGGTCACTTAACCACTAAAGGCTTTTGCATTGTCCATATTCAGTTACAAGGTATAATTTTCTCTGTTGATTTTTATTTGCTAGAGATTAGTGGATGTGATGCAGTCTTGGGAATTCATTGGTTGCGCACGTTAGGGGAAATTATTTTGGACTTTGATAAATTTACTATGCAATTTAGTGTTAATGGCACAACCATTACTTTAACTGGTAATGATGGTTTATCAAAAGTGATTGTAGTTGAAGTGGTAAAACGGATTCGTATCAGACTTGTGAAGAAAACAATTTTTATAGATTTAAATTAAACAGGCAACTAAATAAAATAATTCAAAGTTTTGGAGAAAAATACCAAGACTAGGATTCCACCATTGACCAAATAAATAGTAAACTCTAAATAATATTCATGCAATTTTATCTTTAAAAATAATTCTAATATTTGCCTCAAATATATTCTTGAAGTAATAGTTGTAATCAAAGAGTATAAAACATCAAAAGTATTTAAAACCCAGCATTCTTCATCAAATTAATTCACAACTATTCAATAAGAACTAATATTTCAATTCAATCCCATGCAAATAATCAAATAATAATATTGCAAATAAATAGTAAAATTAGAATTATACCAATTAATGTGGAACAATGACTTCCTCCGTCGCCTTGGCTAATGGGTTTAGCTCCTCATCCCAAAAACATAATCATAAGATGTATCCATGGCTTAATAATGTGTTTTTATTGATGAAAATGGTGTAAAAAGAAGTTTGCAACGCTGTATAAATGTTACAGCGTCACTGTTACAAAGTGGAAAAGGCTGAAAATAAACGATACAAGCCTCTGCTGTTGTAAAACAACGACAGTTGGGTGTTGAAATTAAGACTGTTGAAGAACGACGAACTCTGCGAGTCTGTTCTTCGTGTTCTTCAGGTTCTTCAATGGCAGCAGCAGCACCAATTCTCTGTAACTTCTTTGTTTCGGCTCTCCTGGACTCCAAACTTTTTCCTAAACTTTTATAACCCTTTTTATGACTTGAAACCACTCTTATATATCCCACAGACCCCAAATATCTCGTATAAATTCAAGATTTCTTCTCCGTGCAGTTAAGAGAATATCTCTCTTCAATCCTCCCTGTACGCGTCTTCTGACCTCTTCTGAGTTATCTAAACTCTCCAAACTCCAACTAATACTTGAACAGGACCAGGTACATCCATATCCTGGCGTCAAAGTCCTCCAGAAATCTCTCAAAAATCTTCTAAACTTGAAACAGAACACGTCTCTCTGTTAAGACTTTGAAACCCTCACTCGGCCATTCCAGCCCAATTGGTTGGGTCCAATCGATTGTAACAGACCTGTTGAGTCTTGTAGAGTCCATACGTACCAAATACAGCCATTGAATCTCCTAAAATCACGTAGAAATTCGATCTCCAAATCTGCTCCTCGCTGCATGCATTTTCCCGCCAAAAATGCATTTTTGAAAACGTGAAGAAATGTGACCTTCCCCTATCCAGTCCCGGTCTCCCTTTAGCAGATGCCTGGAAATGGGTCACCCCTTAGTAATTAGGTTACCCCTTATCCAAAGTGAGAGTCTGTATAGTATTTTTCTCCCACGAGCGCAAAAACCACTTTTTTAGCCAATTTCGCCGCAAAAGCTTATTTCTCCAGAAATACCTACAGGGACATAAAAATCCATAATAAGTACAAAAATGGGTACTAACACAATATACAATTGGGCTATATTAGACATATAAATGCGTCTATCAGGTAACCAATCATCAGTTGTAATGATTATGGACATATCACCCATGCAACGTTTATCATCAACAGAAAGTTATGCAATTCTGTTGGAACTAGTTGCATTAAATAATTTTGCCCCCAACCAATCATTGTCGCCTAGAATTCAACAACTGCTTTCAAATTTCAGTGATATTTTTTATACTTCAACAACATTGCTTTCAGAAAGATTACAAGATCATAAAGTTTCATTATTACCTGAATCTGGACCTGTGAATGTACGCCCTTATAGATACCCACATTTTCAAAAAGATGAAATTTAGAAGATCGTGGGTGAGCTGCAACAAGCTGGGTTAATAAGGCCTAGTTCTAGCCCTTTTTCTTCACCTATTCTTTTGGTTCGAAAGAAGGACGGCTCATGGCGTATGTGTGTAGACTACCGTGCTCTTAAAAAGATCACCATAAAAGATCGTTACCCAATTCCAGTAGTGGATGAATTACATGGTAAGAACATCTTTACCAAGTTAGATTACGATATGGTTTTACCAGATTCGCGTACATGATGAGGACATTTCAAAGACAGCTTTCCATACACATGATGGCCATTACGAATTTTTGGTCATGCCTTTTGGATTATTCAATGCTCCAGCAACATTCCTGAGTTTAATGAATCATATACTCCGTCCTTACTTACGCAAGTTCGTACTGGTTTTCTTCGATGATATTCTGATCTATAATGACAATTTTGATGATCATATCAAACATTTTCAGCTAGTTTTTGAGATGCTGCGAACTCACAAATTGTTTGTCAAAAAGACCAAATTAACTTTTGCACAAAAGTATGTTAATTAACTTGGTCATTTGATTTCGTCTGCCGAGGTTTCTATTGAGCCAGGGAAGATTCAATGAATTCTTTCATGGAAGATTCCTTCTACAGTTAAAGAACTTAGAGGAGTTTTAGGCTTAGACGGCTATTATAGAAAATTCGTGAAGGATTTTGGAAAAATAAGTGCTCCTTTAACTCAGCTACTCAAAAAGGATGCATTTAAATGGACAAAAGAGGCAACTATTGCTTTCAAATTACTTCAACAGGCTTTAACTACTACCCATGTTCTCATACTACCTGATTTTTCGAAGGAATTCTATTTGGAGTGTGATGCTTCTGGTGGTGGCATTGGTGATGTGCTAATGCAATGTGCAAGGCCTATAGTTTTCTATAGTAAACCTTTATCTGGTAAGAATCTTAACCTATCTATTTACGACAAACAAATTCTTGCCATTGTTTCTGCAGTGAATAAATGGAGACACTATTTGCTTGGTCATCATTTCAAAATTTATAACGACCATAGAAGTGGGTTTCAAAGTTATTGAGCAACTTTTTTCTTCTTTTTAACAGCAGAAGTGGGTTTCAAAGTTATTGAGCTATGATTATGAAATCATTTATCGCAGTGGCTCGACAAAAAAAGTTGTCGATGCCTTATCTCGACTTGTTAACCAATAATTATTGGCAATAACTGCACCAATTTTCTCTGGTGTTGATGACATTATTGCAGAATGTCATACCGATCTGACAATAAGTGTATTAATCTACCAGTTGAAGCTCAATCCTACCAATAAACGTAATTACTCTTACATAAATTGGGTGCTCCGTTATAAGGGAAGAATTGTGGTTGTTTCTTCTTCAGAATGGTATAAAAAACTTCTTCATGATTTTCATTCTACTCCATTGGGTGGTCACTCTGGTTATTTGAGAACTTTCAAGAGATTGCAGCAAAATTTTCACTAGTCTGGCATGCAGCATTCGATTAAGGAATATATTCTACATTGTGAGACTTGTCAATGCAATAAGACAGAAGTCGTAGCTCCTCCTGTCATTTTAAGTCCACTTCCAATACCTTCTGATGTTTGGATTGACATCTCTATGGATTTCATAGACGGATTTCCACTTTCTTATGGTAAGAATTCCATCTTAGTAGTTGTTGATCGTCTCACAAAATATACACACTTTGTTGCATTGTCTCATCCATATTCTGTCAGCACAATAGTTGATGTGTTTGTGCGAGAAGTAGTGCGTCTTCATGGGATTCCAAAGACCATCACAAGTGATAGAGATCATATTTTCATGTGTAATTTTTGGGACTCTTACTTTACAATGCAAGATACACAACTGTGTAAAAGTTCATCTTATCATCCTCAGGGTGATGGACAAACAGATTCACGAATCGTACACTAGAATGTTATCTTCGTTGTTTGGATGGCATGAAACTAAAATATTGGCTTAAATATTTAGATTGGTCTGAATGGTGGTACAACACCAGTTATCACTTTGCCATTAAGATGACACCATATGAAGCCCTTTACAGCCTTCCTCCTCCAACAATTTCAGCTTACTTACCTGGTTCCACCCCTTTGAATGATGTGGATTTGAATTTACGTGCCAGAGATAACACATTGAAGCTGTTAAAATCTCACTTATCTGATGCACGGGCTCGAATGAAGAATTACGCTGATTCTAATAGAACTGAAAGACAATTTTCAGTTGATGATTTTGTTTATCTCCGTCTTCAGCCTTACAGGAAGGTAACAGTTGCTAATCAATCTTTTTCGAAGCTATCACCTCGTTTTTATGGACCTTTTAAGGTTCTTGAGAAGATTGGATCTGTGGCATATAATTTAGACTTGCCTATCACTAGTAGAATACATCCTGTATTCCATGTATCTCATTTAAAACTGAAGATTGGTCCTACTATTCTTATTGAAGCTACATTACCTGCCATTATCGATTATGACAAATGGGATCCGGAAGAAATTTTAGGCAGGCAAATGTACAAGAAAGGAAACCGAGCTGCTACAAACTGGTTGATCAAATGGAAGGGCCGCTCCAAAGATGATGCAACTTGGGAAGATGCTTATGATCTCACTACAAACTCCTACTTCTTTTATTAGAGTTAGCTTATTACCTTATTATTTGTTTTCCATATGTAATTAACAATCAGTTTCCTAGTTTATACGGTTTCTTTAGTGAGTTGCTTGTTTACCAAGTTTATTCAGCTATATATAGCTCGATCCTAACTTGTATCAAAACAGTTATCAATATTAAGAAGTTTGTTTAAGATAATTCTCAAAGGCAGAGGATGCTCGCCCCAGATCAAAGGGCTTTATCCCTGTTTTTGATTTCTTTTGCATTTTTAATTTAGTTCTCTTCTTCTTTTACGTTAGAACACAGTCATGTGAAGACTATCTTCACAGCTTTTCCAGTGCTTAAAGTTTTAGAACCCTAACATAAAATTTGGTGAAAACAAACCCTGGGTATAATCCTCTTTTCCAAGATGTAATACACAACCCTTAATCTTGAACAAGGTGAGAACAATGTCTGGATTCGATGTGGTTTTGAAATTAAGCTTCTTAGAAGCAGAGAGAACTTGTTTTTCAATTAATCCACAACAATTCATTAAGTAAGAAACTACAAAACTGGAAAAAGAAAGAAATCTAACCTTGAAATGAAGAAGAAGAAAAAAAGGAATGAAGGGTTTTGTGATGTAAGATGTGAGCTAATCGGGTATGGGTATTTTGTTTTTGGAACGGGGCAGTGACTAGGATTGGCATATCCGCCCCATATCCACCACATTTGCAAGGATGATTCACATATTTGTTGCTTCTGCAATAAACTTACTTTCTTTTGCTGCATATCCGACGACTTAAATTATGTGAAACTATAGACACACCCATTGTTAAGACTTTGGTCACTGTGAAACCCACCGACAAAATAGTTCAGACACGCACCCAATTTTGGTGAAAAAATTTCTCCCAAACCCATAGTTTATAAAATTAGGTTTCCGTCATTTTTTTGTTCTTCTTCTTCGATTCCTTTTCTTCTTCCTCTGCACTCTACTGTTCGATTTGATTTTTAGATCTATTCGAATTGGATTACCAGCTGGTGGAAAAGCTAAATCGTATAATTTCACAGAACCATCGGCGATTGCGGCGACGAGAAGATTTTCATTCTCTTCAAACCAAGTGACATCGTAAATACCATCAGCTGTTTCGAAGGATGATATCTCCGCCATTGGACCTACGGCTGGGTTTACAAAGAAAATATGATACGAATCTCCACTAGAATGGTGCTTTTAATGACAAGTCAACTTTTTAGAAGGTATATTTCCATACACATACTGACATACATATCCACACAGGGGGTCCTTCAACTAAAACCAGTTTCATCTTTGCTTCATCAACCATTTTTCTAACTCTTATGAATTCCATGTTTTCACTTTTCCTTTTTTTTCAAGTACGGTTCATCTTTTTCCTCACTAGCTTCTTACTTTTAATTTTTTCACATTTTCCGCCAACCTTATATGTTTCAGCATTCTGAAATATGATTGTTATCTTACTTATTTATATTGGATTTGTTAAGCAATAAAGGACCAACGATAATGCTAAAAGCTACATACAAGCTTAAATGCAACAATCAACTTCAGAAGATTACCCATACTTGTTTTTCTATACATCAATCTGGCAACACCCGTATCGATTTTTAGATGGAAAGCTTATTCACCGAAGTAAATTTATACATATGGAAGATAAAGCTATTTTAATTACAGGAAGCTGCTAAAAATAATATTTGGCTATATTGACCTCAAGTGTTGCAAGTGTAATATGGTTTTTAATCAAGTGGTGTCTCAGTTTACCGACAGCGGATATTAATTCACATGAGAAGGTCAGGGAATAACCTGTTATGCAGTTGTGAAAATGGAAGCATAACCTGTTATGCATCTACAAAAATTGTTGCATAACTTGTTATGCAGTCCAGAAAATGGTCGCATAACACATTACTCATCAACTTATTTGTTAGTATCGAAACTAGCAATAAAAAAGACTGCATAACTTGTCATGCACCTACAATAATATCTGCATAGCATGTTATGCAGTCGCGAAAATGGATGCATAACCTATTATGCATCCGAAAATATGGCTGCATTATGCATCGAGAAAATTGTTGCACAATCTTTTATGCATCGAGAAAATAGATGCATAATGTATTATGCATTAATTTTTTATGTAGCTACGCACTAATACAATGGCTAAATAACTTGTTATAGATGTATAACTTTGTTATGCATAGGAATAATATTTTATGCGGTGGAGAAAATGGTTGCATAATTCGTTCTGCGTCTGCAGAATGTGTTGTGCATATTTTTGGTGGCTGCATAATGGTTATGCATGAAGTTTTCAAAAAAAAAAATCCTAAAATGATGATCACCTTCGATTTTTTCGTGAATTTTTTTTTTGATATTCTTGTTTGTACTCGTTGCGCAGCTCTCTTAAAAAGATCTCCAACGATATAATATTTGTAAAATTCCAAGGCGCGGATTTATAGATATGTTATATCCAAGTTGCGTTGCCAATTGTACCGCTGATGCATAATCCGTCATGCGGCTGCATAATCTGTCACGCAAACATTTTTAATAATTTCATATAATTATGGGTGTCACGGTACGCAAAGTTAATTGTGGGTCTGACAATGTGAATATTATTTTTTTGGGCCTGCGCCTAATTTTCTCTTAAATTATTCTTGGAACTTTCGTGCCAAGAATTCCGAGAGAGATGGTTATACATTGCCGGGATGATTTTTGTGGCCAGAACGCTACTCAGATCATTAACGGAACCAACCACCCCCCCCCCCCCCCCCCCCCCCGCCCCAGTCAAATCATTATAGAAATTTGTATAGCCCATTACTATAAGAATGATACGTTGTAGTTTATGGTTATAAATGATATGCAAAGAAACTGAGGACACATTTATATGCATGCATCAATAGAATTAAATTTCATTGCTTGTATTGAATTCTTTTTTTTATATAGAAAAACCTTAGTCAAACAAGCTAAGGGATAAACAGGGTGTTAGTATGTCTTGTGCTAAGCCTGCTTTCATTGTTCTTATATAAGATAACTATATTAAGGGTATCTAAATTATGAAGTCTGTGGATAATTTTGTCTTAGTCACTCGTGGCAAACAAGACAAGAATCAACTCAACACAACCTAGATGTGTTTGAATTATTCATGCTCACCTTTGTGCTCAATCTTATGAAGGGTGAGGAAGTATGTCAAACTGAGCACATGATCTCATGGTTATTATATGACCGATTCCAAGAAGCAAATCTATGTGAATGAATGTTTATATTCTTTTTATATGTTTTTGGTTTATGGGATGTCTGATTTTGGTTTCCATAACCTTAATATTCAATCTCATATGATGTGTGAACCCTTATGGTTTGGGTGACTTTTTGGTTTAGCGAGATTAAGTTCTAGCCCGTGTTGGTAGGCTTTATCAAAGGATCATAAGGGGTTCTTCTTGAAACAATATGTGAAAAAGTCACAATATGTTGAATCGTCTTGGTTTATCATAAAAGCATATGTGTTTCGGGGTTTCAACTTTTGCACTACAATAGTTAAAATCGGTTTTCAACCTTTCTATGGTAAAGGTTGGTTGTTGTTGTTCTTTTGTTCTTACGAGAGGATGACAACATGATGATATTCTCCTCGGAAAGATATGAAGAAAATGAGAAGAGGATGCGGAATTTTGAGGTAACGACTTTGTTAGTTAATCATTTTTTTGTTTAAGAAAAGCCTGATTTTATTGCATATATTTATTGCTTCTGCTTAGCTAAATTTCGGTATAATTGATGTTTATTCCATTGTTCGTGTATGGATGTGTGTGTGATTCAATTGTTTCCGGTTAAGAAAACTATTGTTATCTTGCTTTGTTTGGTATCAATTGTTTAGGCTTACGAAATTACGGTTCTTTAATTTCTATGTTGTTTCAATTGCTTCCGGTTGAGATAAATAATTATGCAAGTTGATTTATTTGGTTTGTATGAATTGTTTATGGCTTAACAAAAGGTTTTCGGGATGAATTGTTTAGTCCAATTCGATTCCGGATAAGAGAAACTAAGTTAATTATAATCATAGTTAGACTTATCAAAATATAGGATTCGGTTATTCAAGTCTAGTCGAATGCCTTAACAAGAAATGCTAGTTAACTAACCTAGTACTTGTCTTGTTTAAAGTAAAATGTCTAAGTTATTGATTCGAATAATTATAACCTGATGAGAAAAATAAAGTTTATTCTGATCTTTATTTTGGTCTTATCGAACAAGCGATCGTATTTGTACAATCGGTTTAGCAAAGGAACTAAGGTGCTTAGTCGATTTTTAGTTTGCTACACTATTAGGGAAAATTTCTTCGGGCAATTGTTTCCTTGGTAACATATAAAAAAAAATACTTTGTAGTTTCAGTTTTTCTATTGGTTATCGAAAATGATGTGTGGAACCCTCGTGCTTAACTCTTATAGGTTTGCAAGTCTTTTTGAGATTTGTAGGATCCTTTCGGTTTGTCCTTTATTTGCTCGTAACTTTTTCATTATGTGACAAAAGAGTGATAAATATATGGAGTAAACAAGTGATATTAGTATTGATTTATATTGATTTGGTATCACTAAGGGAAAGGAAAATGGTGCTTTAATTAACATTTTATCTAACAAAAAGAGTAAAGCATAGACTAAGGGGGAGTAGCATATCATATTGTTAAGTGAAATAACAAATACGTGCAGATTGAAAATCTACTTATCTTACCTTTAGGGGGAGTATTTGCTTTGATATTATACAGGTTATTGTGTTGTTGAATTTGGGAATCAAGCGTATGTGTAATAAATTCTTGTAATTTGTTTATCCATATGATGTATGCGTTTTGTCACTAAAATTGACAAAGGGGGAGATTGTTAGAGCATAGCTCGGTTGAGCCGACCAAGCGTTGGTATGTCAAGTTTGGTTGTCATATTTTAGTGAACAAAAACTCATTTAAAGAGTCGCTTGATTATGTACTAGAGTCAACTTCGTATAGGTTAGCTTGAAAGTATTAGGATATGAGACATTACAAGTATTACGTGAAGACTTGAAGAAGTGAAGAAGTAAGGAGCTACAACGACGACATCATCCTTCCTCTTGGGGTTAGTAATATTTGACTTGAACTTTTTCCATTACCTAACGTATATTTCAAGTCGTGCATATTGAAAACATAACTGCATAGCTGTGAATGATTATATACTCTAGTTAGACGTATTAAGGAATACAGTACGAAGTATAACGCTTATCTTTTGAACTTCGTATATAATACATCGACATAATTGTATAAATTCTATTGTGATTATGTATATGGGTAAAGGTGAAGATTTCATCATAGGAAACAATGTTTTACATTCGTTTAAAGGAAGTAAGTTCATAAACTTGTTTTGTGAATCGAAAGGGAAATCGCTAGGCTTATTGGTATTTTTTATTCATTGCAAATAATTGGATTACCAATATGTTTGATTAGTATAACCGCTCATGACTTGTTTATTTTCTTGGTAAAAATATTCACAAGGCCTAAATTTTGTATTGGTATGATAGGTGTCTAAAACACCTTAATATTTATCTATTGTTTATGCTTTCTTTGCTAAGTTTTCTTGTAAATTATGTATCTTATGTTTAGTTTTGAGTTTTAGGTACTTTTGAGTCATTTGGAACAAAAGAAGAAGAAACAGGGAAAAAGTATCATTTCATGTGCAACTTCTGTTGGAGGCGAATTTTTTCTCATTATTTGCTTTTATTTTTTCATCACTATCTGAAAAGCATGTCGGCTTTAGTGATGCATATTAATTTATCCGAAAAGCATGACAGCTTTAGTGATGAAGAGACATTGAAGAGAAGAAGTGAATCTGAGAAGGAAGAGACGGTTGTTGTTGGTGGAGGAACTCGAAAGCAGAGGAAAACATTCAATTGGGAGCATAAGGACGCATGCGAGTGACATGGGAGTTGAGCTAAGTTAACATAAGGGATGTCAGTTGGTTGGACCTTGTCCTATTCACAGGTGCCTATAGTCATTCTGGATTCCCCCTATCTACTTCACCTTAGTGGGTATATCCATCCACCTTCTTACACTAAACCTAAAGTTCAGTGTCTCATTATCTTTACTTCATTTTCTCCACCTGAAATCAAGAGGGGAGAGTCGGCCATTGTTGTAAGGATAAGTCATATGGGAGAGATTGAACTGATAGATTGGCCAAAAACTGTTCCAAATCATGAAAAAAGTGTGGGGGAAAAACACTCTTTCTGGCTACTTCTCTCTCCTAGCATTTGCTCGCAGTCTCACTATCAGGGAGATTGAAACGCTGAATGGTGCAGCGCTCAAAAAGTAACAAAACTGCTGAACGGTTCGGCGCTCAGAAGAATCACAAAATCTAACGGCTGAGACTCATTCGGCGCTCAAAAAGTAACCAAAATGCTGACTGGTTCGGCGTTAATAAAAACGCTGAATGGTTCAGCACTAACAGATGACGTGGATGGCCAATCTAGCAGCTAGATATCTCTCCCATAAGACTTAGGAGGTTGTCCAAGCTGACGTGGATGAACAATCTAGCAGATAGATATCTCTCCCATAAGACTTAGCCTAAGAGAGAACTGATGAAGCTATTATATAGGAACAAAGAGATATGGAGATTCGAAGATTTCACTATTGATGTTGAAGCTCTGATGTATCAGAAATTAAGAAGAGAATTAGGGTTTGAAGCATTGTTGTTGTTAATGTGGAAGATCTGAAATGGAAGAATTGAACAAGGGTTGAATCTGAGTTATGAACAGTGAAGGTTATCTAGCATATTCGAAGATACGGTCTTTTGTGTGAAATGATTGAGTTAGGGTTTTAACTGAATTGAGATTTGGGGAAGAACATGGATCTGGTGTTGTTGTTTTTGCTGAGTTATTCACAGTTCAAGAGTGGGTTTTAGCTGGATTTGAAGATGACATATTTTGAGAACAAGGAAGAGGTTTCATGGAGGTGGAGATTCAAATGAAGAAGGTTATGTTGGTGAAATTTAAGTTAAAACAAAGAAGACCTTGTGTTGTTGATTGAGAAGCCGAGAAGAAATTGAAATATGGGGTTGTCGTTGCTGTTAATTGGTAGAGAAGGAAATGGTGATTATCATGGGTTGCAGGCATGAACCGGTACCTTGTGCAACTGTTGAATGGATTGGCAGAGCCAAGGTAAGTGGTAGCTGTTATTGAACTGAACTTTGAGGTGATGCTTCTGTTGGGTTAATGCTGAGAAACGAAGAGAAGGACTCGAGTTACTGATGTTGTCTGTTGTGTAAGAGACAGATGAATAGAAGGGTTTGAGGTATCAAGACCAACAAGAGGCAGTAGAACAGATGTATAGAACTGAAGCAGTGATGCAAGGGCTATATTGCAGTTGCAGTTATGAAATTGAAGTCACTGCAGTGGTTGTGGTGGTTCGGTTGAGTTTTAAGCTTGTATTGATGATGGAAATAAGTGAAGAAGACGTTGTGGTATGAGATTAATGGGTGTTGCAGATGTGGATTGCTGTAACTGGATGCAGCTGTGTGTCACAGGATAGACCAAGTAGTGTGGCTGAAGAAGTGCTGCTAAACTGAAGCTAAGAATGCTAAGAGACACAATGGCAGTGAAGAGTGATTATGGCCTGCAGGTGCATGAAATGAATTCTTTAGATGTATGTGTAGGAAATTGCAGGTGGTAAGATTGATGGTTGCAACTGCAATGGAATGTGTTAAGCTTGTGCATTGCAGGGAAATGATAGATACAGTTGGAGTTGAGGCTGTTAACTGGTGATGTCGTAGTTGGTTGAACTGAAATGAGGCAGAGAAGATTGTGTTAGATGCAGTTTCTAGAAGAATGGCTCAAGAAAATTATTGCAGTCATGATGATGCTGACTTGGAATTGCAGGTGCAAGATGGAATGAGATGGCAGTTGTGGATAATGCTAAACTAAAGTGTAGGAAATGGGTTGTGCCAGCATGAAGGGAAGGTGGTAGTAATACTGGTGGATTTCGAGCTGATGCTGGACTTGAATGCTACAGAGAAGAAATGATGTTGGTGGTTAAGTTGTTCATAATTGCAGGGAATAAGTTAAGATGCATAATGGGTTTTTAATGCAGTTGATATGCTGTTTGATTAAAACTACAGCAGGGAAGGAAGATTGGTCGCAGAAGTGCAGAAAGGCAAGGCCACAGGAAGGAAGCGTAATCATAGCGCAACATAGAGTTTAGGCTGTGGAAACATCTCAGGCCTTAGGCCAAAACCAATCAGCTACTCATACCTGACTCACCCAGTTAACCTCTGACTGGACCTTGGAAGATCTTCACATGGGTTTTTCTCACACATGGGCTTGGTGAACTTTTATCTATTGGACCTTTGAAGACTTGACCTAAGAAGAGACATAAAAGGGAGGATTTCTACAACTTGGGATATCACGTATTCTACTTGGAGATTTTTGGGAGATAGCCGCATCTAGGGTTTGCTTTCGTTTTTGTCTTTTATCTTCTTTATTCAATTATTATTGATGATGAACCCCAAAACTATGAGTAACTAAAACTATTTTTGATTAAGGGTATTTTCAAAGCCCGAAATATGAACTCATGATTGATATGCAATAACCATGCTAATAATGCTTATGGATGGTTCCTTAATTGTTTGAGTTAAAAATCAAATAGTTATGTCACAATCTTATTGCTAGTTTATATTTTCTTCAACCCGTAATTATCTAGAGAATTAAACACAAGTAGCAATATGTAGGTATTGATGATGGGACTTTGTTAAGTACCCATATGTAGAAATTGACACTAGTAGGCCATTCATGCTTTTGAGTTCATCACTAGGATAAACCTTATCTTACAAAACTTAAAGCATTTGTTTAAGTCACACCTAGTAAGCGTACCTTTAGGGAACTTGGCAAGTAGAAACCGATAGTAGAGCGCTTCCGTATCCGGTGAGCTTAGGAGATAATAACATGATAGTTGAGCGTACTAATTATCATAGGGTTGTTAGTAACGAGATAATGCAACGAATATAGCTTTATGTCAATTTGATTTATATTTCGTGGCCGAGAATGAACCTTTAATCAATTTCATCTCATATTTGAATACAACTTTACAATTTCCAGAATTTCTATAACAAAATCATCTTGCTAAGAGTAATTTCATAACAACTTTTACTTCTACCTCCATTGGGACGAATCTTCTTTCATTTTATTACTTGCTAGTGTAAAGAAAAGTAGAAAAATATTATTTGCGATTTGACACCTCGTCATGGTATAATTTTTATTAGTGAAACCGATCTTAAGTAATCACCTGAGATGGTATGATCGATTTGTTGTTATTGGTATGACCAACTCTAGACATTGGGGAACCGATCCTACGAAGAGGTGTAACCGATCACAAAAGGGGAATCGATCCTTGTAAGAGGTGCAGCAAGTTTCTAGTTGTTAGGAACCAATCATATGAAAATGTGCAACACGTTTTTATATATTCAGAACCGATCCTATGGACATGTGCACCAAATACAAATTAGATATCATATATATGTGGGAACCGATCCTAGTACCTAGTCGACCGAATTTTGGAAAGCTAGTATGACTAAGTTTAGTACCCACATGGAGGTAGAACCGAAACTTTTTTTGGTAGAACCGTGAAACCCATGATTAGTGATTGGGTGTTATTGATCAATCACATAGTTCTTGGAAGTCAAATGAACCAATTCTAAACTTGTTTGGAAGTGTGGAAAATTGGTTCCAAGATTGTAAATATGAAAAAGGATTTACAAAGTTAAGACATCGACATACTTTGAACATGTGCAGTAACTCTTATCTTTTATTGTTCAAAGATATTCCTTAATAGCTAAAGGAGAATCTCGGATCCAAATAAATTGAGAATCTTTTAATTAAGGTTTTTAGTTTTATATGCTTTTAATTTCCAGCAATTAAATGCATATCTTTAGAAAGTTAAAATTGGTAATGTGTATTTATTAATTGAATATTTTCTATTGAGATTTCAGACATTATTTGGGCAAAGCATTTCCAGGAATTATGGAAATCGAATTTGGGCATTAATGCATATCTTGAGAATATTTTCAGTTTTGAGAATTCCTTGGTGTCCAAACTTCCTTGGTATGTATATATTGAAGTTTGTATTTCAAGCAAACTAATCGTTAGAGCCAGCAAAACTACCTAGTTGTGTTGTTACCGGTGGAGACGCCTATTCGGAGAGGAAAGTAACCTAATTAGGTGAAATCTCTTACGGCCTCTCGGTTTAAAGACTTCTTTGTGATTGAGAAGCTCTATTAGTACCGTTGTTGAGAAACTAGATAATTGAAGTTTATTATTAGTTTTTGATTGATTTGATTGACTAACGGTTGTTGAACTGTGATTGCACTTAGTTTGTTTATGCTTGAGAATCTTCTCTTCTGATATAAGATTCACTCAAACTAGATCGAAGTTTTGACGGGGATTTCTTGTAATAATCCAGCGTTAACAGACTCCGTTATGTGTGTGATTGATCAAAGAGATTCAAGTTGATTATGTGCAGTTGTTTATTGAAGATCAAAGAAGATTTGAAGACAAAGAAGACAACAAAGATTTCTGATTTGGGTTCGTACTCTTTGGTTGCACAATACTTGTTTCAGCTGGAAAAGGTTCCAACTATAATCGGTTTATCCTTGTGATAGATTTTATTGATTAGTTGTGTAGATCATCATCAATATGTTTCTCTGTGATTCAAAGTATTGATTACATAATCTTAACAATTAATTTTGTAGTTGTTGAAAAGATAGATCTTGAAACCCGACAAAGGATTTTATTTGGATAAACGGAAGATTCTTTTGTCAAACTCATATCACTTTAATTGAAAAGAGTTGTTACCGAACATATTTGTTATTCCTTTACTATTTGGAATATGAACCAAAGGAATTGTTCCAAGTGCGTGACTTATTGCAAGTTGGAGGCGCAGGGATATAGACGGAACTAGGTGAACTATAGGTTTATTTTCTTGGTATCAACTATAAGAAGTTGGTTTATATTTTGTATAGCGGCTTAATCCTGAGAGTAATCAATTTTGGACAACGTCCATGTTTTTTTTTGCATTTGCGGTTTCCTCGTTAACAAAATCTTGTTGTGTCTTTTACTTTTCTATTTCCGCAATTATAATTAAAAGTAAAATATGAAAAGGCGAGGATACCCAAATATACCTCAAGCTAAAACTTTTCCTACCTATAACTCCTTTCTCCGAAAGTGATTTTCTATGGAGTGAGTCGAGACAATACAACTAATCGGTTCACACTTCGTGTGATCATCTATGGATACGAGATCGAGACAATACAACAACGAAGTATGTTTACTAGATACAAAGGTTCGGACTTAACCAAACACAATAGGATTTCTTATCAAGTAAATTGGAATTAATGTTTGTGTAATTTACTTTAATTATAATAAAACAATTATAATGCGGAATATAAAAGTAAATGACACGGCAAGATTTTGTTAACCAGGAAACCGCAAATGCAAAAAAAACTCGGGACCTAGTCATGAATTGAATACTCTCAAGATTAAGCCGCTACACAAAAGTCACGTACTTGGAACAATTCCTTTGGTTCGTATTCCAAACATTAAGTAACAACAAATCTGTTTGGTATCAACTCTATTCAACCAAGTGATATGAGTCGGACAAAGACTCTTCCGTTTATCTCAACATAAACTCCTTCGTCAGGTCCTTAGATCTATCTTATGTTCAATCACCAAAAGGTAATTGATTAAGATTAAGCCAACAACACATTTCATCCGAAGAATCGTGTTGATGCCGATCTACTTAATTAATACATCCAATCTACCACAAGGATAAACCGATTATCAATTAGATCCTCTTTTACCGAAACAAGTATTGTGCACACCAAAGATTATAAACCCAAGTCAGATCTTCAATTTCTTCTTTGTCTTCAAATATTCTTAAATTTTCAATTTAAATCTGCACACAATCACTTGAATATCTTGTGAACAATCACGCACAGAACGGAGTCTGTTAACAATGAGTTATCACAAGATCGTCTTGAGAACTAACAACAGTCTAAATATCCCTGTCGAAACTCTGAACTAGTTTGAGTGAATCTTATATCAGAAAAGAAGATTCTCAAGAATAAACAAACTAGGTACAATCAGATTTCACCCAACGTTAGTCAATCGAAAACAAAAGATAAACCGCAATTATCTAGTTTCCCATCAATGGGTCGTGCTAGAGCTTCCCAATCCCAAAGAAGACTTTAAACTGAGCGGTCGTAAGATATTTCTCCTAATTAGGTTACTCTCCTCTCCGAATAGGCGGCTACACCAGTAACAACAACAAAAGAGTAAATTTGTTGTTACGAAGGATTAGTTTGCTAGAAAGGCAAACTTCGAGTATTTATAGACAAGGAATTTTGGACATCAAGGAATTTCCAAAACCGAAAATATTCTAAAGATATGCATAAAAGCACAGATTCGGTTTTCATAATTCCTGGAAATGCTCTGTCCAAAAATAACGATCGAAATCTCTCGGAAAATCTAATTAGTAAATGCACATTACCAATTCTATAATTTCCCTACAAAATGAAATTAATAACCTTAATTAAAAGATTCTTAACTTACTTATGTTTCGATTTTGGGATTCTCTTCCCTTAGACGTTAAGGAATATATTTGAACAGTTATAGAAATAAACATTCACAACACGTGTTCACAGTTTGTCGACATCTTAACTTTGTAAGTTGTCATTCACACTTACAACCTTGAAACCGATTTTGAAAACTTACAAACAAGTTTATAATTGGTTCATCTGACTTTCAAGAACTATGTGATTGATCAAACCAACATTCAATCACAATCATGGGTTTACGGTTCTACCAAAACAAATTTCGGTTCTACCTTCATGTGAGTATTGTGCATACACTAGCTTTTCGAAAATTCGGTTGACTAGGTACTAGGATCAGGTCCCACATATATATGGTATCTAACTTATATGTGTTGCACATGTCCATAGAAACGGTTCCCCTTTGCCTAAACACGTGTTGCACATGTCCATAGGATCGTTCCCCCTTTCTGCTATAAACCTTGTTGCACCCCATACAAGGATTGGTTCCCTTTGATGTAATGCACCCATTACAAGGATCGTTTCCACTTTCCTTTTAATTGGTCAGACATACAAAATCCGATCATACCACAGGTGATTACTTAAGATCGGTTTTACTAATAAAAGTTATATCAATACATAAGTCAGGCCTTTGTGAATAGTTCTACCAATAATACAACAAGTTGTGAGTGGTTATACTCTATCACACATATTGGTTGTTCATAAGATATACAACAAATAACAAAACCAATAACACCTGGGAATTTCCTTTTCGGTCCACAAACAAGTTTACGAACTTATTTCCTTAGAACACATGTAAACATTGTTCCCTATGATGAAATCTTCCCCTCATACCCATACATAATCACAATAGCATTCAAATGATTATGGCGATGTCTTATCTACAAAGTTGAATTGTTAAGCAATAAACCTCGTATTGTATTCCTTAATACCATGTTTATCTAGAGTTCACATATGCTTCGTAATTATGTTTTCCATATGCACGACTTGAAAGATACGTTAGGGAATGAAACAGTTCAAGTCAAATATCACAAACCTCAAGTGGAAGGATGATTGTTGTCGTTGTATCTCCTTGCTTATTTTCACATATTCAAGACTTCTCAATACTTCTAATGTCTCATCTCCTAATACTTTCAAGATAACCTATACGAAGTTGACTCTAGTACATAATCAAGCGACTTTTAACATGAGTTTTGGTTCACTAAAATATGACAACCAAACTTGACATACCAACTCTTGGTGGGTTTAACCGAGAAATGATCTAACAATCTCACCCTTTGTCAATTTTGGTAACAAAACTCTTACATCATATGGATAAACAAATTACCAGAATTCATTACAATCCGCTTGATTCCCGATTCAACATCACAGTAAAACTACATACATTCAATCCATGAAAATGTCGTTGTTGACATTATAATAACAAATCTAATACTCCCCCTAAGGAAGATATGTATATATTCAATCCGCACGTCTTTTTTATACCAATCTATATGACATGTTACTCCCCCTCAGTCTGTGCTTTCACTCTTTCGTTAGATAAAACATTCAAGTACCAATGTTCTTTTCCCTAGCGATGTCAATCAATGCCAGCATCACCTGTTTAATCCATATATCTCTCCCCGTTTTTGTCACAAAAATGACAAAGAAACGAAAAAATAAAGGACAACACGAAAAGAATCTTACAAATCTCAGAATAGACTTGCAAACCTGTAGAGTTAGGCACGAGGGTTCCACACATCACGTTCTGATAACCAATATCAAAACCGAAACTACAAGTAGTCTTATTTTGATATGTTATCAAGGAAACAATTGTCTGAAACAATTTTTCCAGTTTAGTTTAGGAAAACAAAAACAACTAAGCACATTAGTCCCTTTGCTAAACCGATTGTTTAAAAAACAACCGCTTAATTCGATAAGACCAAAATAAAGATAAACTCCATTTTTATCATCACGTTCTAATTTTCCATAAACTTAGACCTTTCAATTTTAAACAAGACAAGTACTAGGTTAGTTAACTAGCATTCCTTGTTTAGGCATTCGATTAGACTTGGATAACCAAAACCTCACATTGATAAGACAACCTAATATCAGAACTAACTTAGTTTCTTATCCAGAATCTAATTGGATTACGCATCCCGTACACAAATTATTTCGCTAAGCCATAAATAATTCATATAAACCAAAATAAATCAACTTGTATAATTATTCACCTCAACCGGAAGCAAATGAATCAACATAGACAATAAAAGCACCGCAATTGCACCGTAATTTTGTAAGCCTAAACAATCGATATCATACAAAAGCAAGATAACAATGGTTTTTCTTAATCGGAACCAATTGAATCACACACACATCAATTGTACCGAAATTTTGTAAGCCTAAACAATTGATACCACATAATAAAGTCAGATAGCAATAGTTTTTCTTAACCAGGACCAATTGAGACACACATCCACACACACACATCATGGAATAAATATCAATTGAACCGAAATTTTGTTAAGAAAAAGCAACAAATATATAAAATATAAACTCATGATTTTCTTAAACAGGAAAAAAATTAACTAACAATATTGTTACCTCAAGTTTCACATCCACTTCTCCAATATGATAGCATCGTCGTCCAGGGAGAATTGATATCGAAATATCACCTCGTTGTCATCCTTATGCATAAACAAAAGAATAACAACACACCTCAATTTTTACCAGAGAAAGGTTGAAAACCGCTTTTAACAATTGCAAGCAAAAGTTGAAAACCGTCGAAACACATATGCTTTTATGCTAAACCAAAACCGATTCAACATATTGTGACTTTTTCATATATTGTTTATAACAGAAACCCTCATGATCCTTTGATAAAGCCTACCTACTAGGAATAAAACTTAATCCCGCTAAATCATAAATTCACCCGAACCATAAGGGTTCACAATATATGAGATCGAATATTAAGGTAGTAAAACTGAAATCATACATCCCATAAACATACATAGCAATAAGATAAAAGCAATTAAGCGCATGTTATGTAAACCGAAAACTATCACAAGAAAAATTACTAATCAAATAGTTTTATTCATAATAGACCAATACAATCAATGAAAGAAATCAAAATTTGATGTCTATTTTCCTTGCAACCTAGTCCTTCATGTCAGAACTAAATGAAGGTGGATTACTACTTTTCATATTTTGAATTTCTTCAAGTAGAAAACCTTGTTGCTTGACCATAATCTCTTGTAGATGAGAAATTTTCTTGAAGGATTCTGCAAGAGCATATAATTCTGTCTTCCATTTAACACAAAAATGTGTCAATCCCTCAATACACTGATCTTTCTTCAGAATATTCTCTCTTTCCTTCTTGTTAAGCCAATCTTCTTTCTGATTTTACCCTTAATATCAAGAGATAATCCGGACTTAGTTTTAGGATGATCTTTCTAATCCTGCATCTTCTCCAGAGAAACCATTTGATCCAGACCCATAGTTCGTACAAGGAATGATCAAAATGAGAGAATAATCTTTTTATATTTTTCATACTACCGAAAATATAATATTCCTAAAATACGAATATATCAAATATCTTCAAATACTAGGTATTATTTCCATAAACTCTATTCAACCAAGTGATATGAGTCGGACAAAGGCTCTTCCGTTTATCTCAACATAAACTCCTTCGTCAGGTCCTTAGATCTATCTTATGTTCAATGACCAAAAGTGAATTGATTAAGATTAATCCAACAACACCTTTCATCCGAAGAATCGTGTTGATGCCGATCTACTTAATTAATACATCCAATCTACCACAAGGATAAAACGATTATCAATTGGATCCTCTTTTACCGAAACAAGTATTGTGCACACCAAATATTATAAACCAAAGTCAGATCTTCAATATCGTCTTTGTCTTCAAATATTATTAAATCTTCAATTTAAAATCTGCACACAATCACTTGAATATCTTGTGAACAATCACGCACAGAACGGAGTCTGTTAACAATGGATTATCACAAGATCGTCTTTAGAACTAACATCAGTCTAAATATCCCTGTCGAAACTATGAACTAGTTTGAGTGAATCTTATATCAGAAAAGAAGATTCTCAAGAATAAACAAACTAGGTGCAATCAGATTTCACCCACCGTTAGTCAATCAAATCAATCGAAAACAAAATATAAACCGCAATTATCTAGTTTCCCACCAACGGGCCGTGCTAGAGCTCCTCAATCCCAAAGAAGACTTTTAACTGAGCGGCCGTAAGAGATTTCTCCTAATTAGGTTACTCTCCTCTCCGAATAGGCGGCTACACCAGTAACAACAACAAAAGAGTAAATTTGTTGTTACGAAGGATTAGTTTTCTAGAAAGGCAAACTTCGAGTATTTATAGACAAGGAAGTTTGGACATCAAGGAATTTCCAAAGCCGAAAATATTCTCAAGATATTCATAAAAGCACATATTCGGTTTTCTTAATTCCTGGAAATGCTCGTTCCAAAAATAACGATCGAAATCTCTCGGAAAATCTAATTAGTAATGCACATTACTAATTCTATAATTTCCCTACAAAATGGAATGAATAACCTTAATCAAAAGATTCTTAACTTGATTATGTTTCGATCTTGGGATTCTCTTCCCTTAGACGTTAAGGAATATATTTGAACAGTTATACAAATAAACATTCACATCACGTGTTTCAAGTTTGTCGACATCTTAACTTTGTAATTTATCTTTCACACTTACAACCTTGAAACCGATTTGGAAAACTTACAAACAAGTTTAGTATTGGTTCATCTGACTTTCAATAACTATGTGATTGATCAAACCAACATCCAATCACAATCATGGGTTTACGGTTCTACCAAAACAAATTTTGGTTCTACCTTCATGTGAGTATTGTGCATAGTCACACTAGCTTTCCGAAAATT
>NC_039358.1:12225489-12225710 GCF_003573695.1 Papaver somniferum
AAACCGTCGAAACACATATGCTTTTATGCTAAACCAAAACCGATTCAACATATTGTGACTTTTTCATATATTGTTTATAACAGAAACCCTCATGATCCTTTGATAAAGCCTACCTACTAGGAATAAAACTTAATCCCGCTAAATCATAAATTCACCCGAACCATAAGGGTTCACAATATATGAGATCGAATATTAAGGTAGTAAAACTGAAATCATACATC
>NC_039358.1:12225720-12229468 GCF_003573695.1 Papaver somniferum
TTACAAACAAGTTTAGTATTGGTTCATCTGACTTTCAATAACTATGTGATTGATCAAACCAACATCCAATCACAATCATGGGTTTACGGTTCTACCAAAACAAATTTTGGTTCTACCTTCATGTGAGTATTGTGCATAGTCACACTAGCTTTCCGAAAATTTGGTTGACTAGGTACTAAGACCGGTTCCCCACATATATATGGTATCTAACTTATATATGTTGCACATGTCCATCGAATCGGTTCTCCTTTGCCTAAACACGTGTTACACATGTCCATAGGATCGTTTCCCCTTTCTGCTATAAGCCTTGTTGCACCCTATACAAGGATTGGTTCCCTTTGATGTACTGCACCCCTTACAAGGATCGTTTCCATTTTCCTTTTAATTGGTTAGACATACAAAATCCGATCATACCACAGGTGATTACTTAAGATCGGTTTTACTATTAAAGTTATACCAATACATTGGTTATACTCTATCACACATATTGGTTGTTTATATGATATGCGAAGAATAAAAAAACCAATAACACCTGGCAATTTCCTTTTCGGTCCACAAACAAGTTTATGAAATTACTTCCTTATAACACATGTAAACATTGTTCTCAATGATGAAATCCTCACCTCATACCCATACATAATCACAATAGCATTCAAATGATTATGGCGATGTCTTATCAACAAAGTTTAATGGTTAAGCAATAAACCTCGTATTGTATTCCTTAATACTATGTCTATCTAGAGTTCACATATGCTTCGTAATTATGTTTTAAATATGCACGACTTTAAAGATGCGTTAGGGAATGAAACAGTTCAAGTCAAATATCACTAACCTCAAGTGGAAGGATGATTGTTTTCGTTGTATCTCCTTGCTTCTTCACATCTTCAAGACTTCGCAATACTTCTAATGTCTCATCTCCTAATACTTTCAAGATAACTTATACGAAGTTGACTCTAGTACATAATCAAGTGACTCTTAACATGAGTTTTGGTTCACTAAAATATGACAACCAAACTTGACATACCAACGCTTGGTGGGTTTAACCGAGCAATGCTCTAACAATCTCCCCCTTTTTCAATTTTAGTAACAAAATTCTTATATCATATGGATAAACAAATTACCATAATTCATTACAATCCGCTTGATTCCCGATTCAACATCACAGTAAAACTGCTTAAATTCAATCCTTGAAAATACCCTTGTTGACATTATAATAACAAATATAATACTCCCCCTAAGGAAGATATGTAGATATTCAATCCGCACGTCTTTGTTATACCAATCTATATGACATGTTACTCCCCCTTAGTCTGTGCTTTCACTCTTTCGTTAGATAAAACATTCAAGCACCAATGTTCTTTTCCCTAGCGATGTCAATCAATGCCAGCATCACTTGTTTACTCCATATATCTCTCCCCATTTTAGTCACAAAAATGACAAAGAAACGAAAAAATAATGGACAACACGAAAAGTATCTTACAAATCTCAGAATATACTTGCAAACCTGTAGAGTTAGTCACGAGGGTTCCACACATCACGTTCTGATAACCAATATCAAAACCGAAACTACAAGCAGTCTTATTTTGACATGTTATCAAGGAAAGAATTTTATGAAACAATTTTTCCAATTTAGTTTAGAAAAACAAAAACAACGAAGCACATTAGTCCCTTTGCTAAACCGATTGTTTAAAAAACAACCGCTTATTTCGATAAGACCAAAATAAAGATAAACTTCATTTTTCTCATCACGTTCTAATTTTCCATAAACTTAGACCTCTCAATTTTAAACTAGACAAGTATTAGGTTAGTTAACTAGCATTCCTTGTTTAGGCATTCGATTAGACTTGAATAACCGAAAACTCACTTTGATAAGACAACCTAAGATCAGAATTAACTTAGTTTCTTATCCGGAATCTAATTGGACTAAACAACTCATCCCGTACACAAATTATTTCGTTAAGCCATAAATAATTCGTACAAACCATAATAAATCAACTTGTATAATTATTCACCTCAAACGGAAGAAAATGAATCAACATAGACATTAAAAGCATCGCAATTGCACCGTAATTTTGTAAGCCTAAACGTTGATATCATACAAAAGCAAGATAACAATGGTTTTTCTAAATCGGAACTAATTTAATCACACACACATCAATTGTACCGAAATTTTGTAAGCCTAAACAATTGATACCACATAATAAAGTCAGATAACAATAGTTTTTCTTAATCGGGACCAATTTAAACACACATCCACACACACATCATGGAATAAATATCAAATTAACCGAAATTTTGTTAAGAAAAAGCAACAAATATATAAAATATAAACTCATGATTTTCTTAAACAGGAAAAAAATTAACTAACAATATTGTTACCTCAAGTTTCACATCCACTTCTCCAAAATGATAGCATCGTCGTCCAGGGAGAATTGATATCGAAATATCACCTCGTTGTCATCCTTATGCATAAACAAAAGAATAACAACACACCTCAATCTTTACCAGAGAAAGGTTGAAAACCGCTTTTAACAATTGCAAGCAAAAGTTGTAAACCGTCGAAACACATATGCTTTTATGCTAAACCAAAACCGATTCAACATATTGTGACTTTTTCATATATTGTTTATAACAGAAACCCTCATGATCCTTTGATAAAGCCTACCTACTAGGAATAAAACTTAATCCCGCTAAATCATAAATTCACCCGAACCATAAGGGTTCACAATATATGAGATCGAATATTAAGGTAGTAAAACTGAAATCATACATCTCATAAACATACATAGCAATAAGATAAAAGCAATTAAACGCATGTTATGTAAACCGAAAACTATCACAAGAAAAATTACTAATCAAATAGTTTTATTCATAATAGACCAATACAATCAATGAAAGAAATCAAAATTTGATGTCTATTTTCCTTGCAACCTAGTCCTTCATGTCAGAACTAAATGAAGGTGGATTACTACTTTTCATATTTTGAATTTCTTCAAGTAGAAAACCTTGTTGCTTGACCATAATCTCTTGTAGATGAGAAATTTTCTTGAAGGATTCTGCAAGAGCATATAATTCTGTCTTCCATTTAACACAAAAATGTGTCAATCCCTCAATACACTGATCTTTCTTCAGAATATTCTCTCTTTCCTTCTTGTTAAGCCAATCTTCTTTTTGATTTTACCCTTAATATCAAGAGATAATCCGGACTTAGTTTTAGGATGATCTTTCTGATCCTGCATCTTCTCCAGAGAAACCATTTGATCCAGACCCATAGTTCGTACAAGGAATGATCAAAATGAGAGAATAATCTTTTTATATTTTTCATACTACCGAAAATATAATATTCCTAAAATACGAATATATCAAATATCTTCAAATACTAGATATTATTTCCATAAACTCTATTCAACCAAGTGATATGAGTCGGACAAAGGCTCTTCCGTTTATCTCAACATAAACTCCTTCGTCAGGTCCTTAGATCTATCTTATGTTCAATGACCAAAAGGTAATTGATTAAGATTAATCCAACAACACCTTTCATCCGAAGAATCGTGTTGATGCCGATCTATTTAATTAATACATCCAATCTACCACAAGGATAAAACGATTATCAATTGGATCCTCTTTTACCGAAACAAGTATTGTGCACACCAAATATTATAAACCAAAGTCAGATCTTCAATATCGTCTTTGTCTTCAAATATTATTAAATCTTCAATTTAAAATCTGCACACAATCACTTGAATAT
>NC_039358.1:12229478-12229866 GCF_003573695.1 Papaver somniferum
TTGCTTCTTCACATCTTCAAGACTTCGCAATACTTCTAATGTCTCATCTCCTAATACTTTCAAGATAACTTATACGAAGTTGACTCTAGTACATAATCAAGTGACTCTTAACATGAGTTTTGGTTCACTAAAATATGACAACCAAACTTGACATACCAACGCTTGGTGGGTTTAACCGAGCAATGCTCTAACAATCTCCCCCTTTTTCAATTTTAGTAACAAAATTCTTATATCATATGGATAAACAAATTACCATAATTCATTACAATCCGCTTGATTCCCGATTCAACATCACAGTAAAACTGCTTAAATTCAATCCTTGAAAATACCCTTGTTGACATTATAATAACAAATATAATACTCCCCCTAAGGAAGATATGTAGATATT
>NC_039358.1:12229876-12306505 GCF_003573695.1 Papaver somniferum
TTAATTAATACATCCAATCTACCACAAGGATAAAACGATTATCAATTGGATCCTCTTTTACCGAAACAAGTATTGTGCACACCAAATATTATAAACCAAAGTCAGATCTTCAATATCGTCTTTGTCTTCAAATATTATTAAATCTTCAATTTAAAATCTGCACACAATCACTTGAATATATTGTGAACAATCACGCACAGAACGGAGTCTGTTAACAATGGATTATCACAAGATCGTCTTTAGAACTAACATCAGTCTAAATATCCCTGTCGAAACTATGAACTAGTTTGAGTGAATCTTATATCAGAAAAGAAGATTCTCAAGAATAAACAAACTAGGTTCAATCAGATTTCACCCACCGTTAGTCAATCAAATCAATTGAAAACAAAATATAAACCGCAATTATCTAGTTTCCCACCAACGGGCCGTGCTAGAGCTCCTCAATCCCAAAGAAGACTTTTAACTGAGCGGTCGTAAGAGATTTCTCCTAATTAGGTTACTCTCCTCTCCGAATAGGCGGCTACACCAGTAACAACAACAAAAGAGTAAATTTGTTGTTACGAAGGATTAGTTTTCTAGAAAGGCAAACTTCGAGTATTTATAGACAAGGAAGTTTGGACATCAAGGAATTTCCAAAGCCGAAAATATTCTCAAGATATTCATAAAAGCAAATATTCGGTTTTCTTAATTCCTGGAAATGCTCTGTCCAAAAATAACGATCGAAATATCTCGGAAAATCTAATTAGTAATGCACATTACTAATTCTATAATTTCCCTACAAAATGGAATGAATAACCTTAATCAAAAGATTCTTAACTTGATTATGTTTCGATCTTGGGATTCTCTTCCCTTAGACGTTAAGGAATATATTTGAACAGTTATACAAATAAACATTCACATCACGTGTTCCAAGTTTGTCGACATCTTAACTTTGTAAGTTATCTTTCACACTTACAACCTTGAAACCAATTTGGAAAAGTTACAAACAAGTTTAGTATTGGTTCATCTGACTTTCAATAACTATGTGATTGATCAAACCAACATCCAATCACAATCATGGGTTTACGGTTCTACCAAAACAAATTTTGGTTCTACCTTCATGTGAGTATTGTGCATAGTCACACTAGCTTTCCGAAAATTCGGTTGACTAGGTACTAGGACCGGTTCCCCACATATATATGGTATCTAACTTATATATGTTGCACATGTCCATCGAATCGGTTCTCCTTTGCCTAAACACGTGTTACACATGTCCATAGGATCGTTTCCCCTTTCTGCTATAAGCCTTGTTGCACCCTATACAAGGATTGGTTCCCTTTGATGTAATGCACCCCTTACAAGGATCGTTTCCATTTTCCTTTTAATTGGTTAGACATACAAAATCCGATCATACCACAGGTGATTACTTAAGATCGGTTTTACTATTAAAGTTATACCAATACATTGGTTATACTCTATCACACATATTGGTTGTTTATATGATATGCAAAGAATAAAAAAACCAATAACACCTGGCAATTTCCTTTTCGGTCCACAAACAAGTTTATGAAATTACTTCCTTATAACACATGTAAACATTGTTCTCAATGATGAAATCCTCACCTCATACCCATACATAATCACAATAGCATTCAAATGATTATGGCGATGTTTTATCAACAAAGTTTAATGGTTAAGCAATAAACCTCGTATTGTATTCCTTAATACTATGTCTATCTAGAGTTCACATATGCTTCGTAATTATGTTTTCAATATGCACGACCTTAAAGATACGTTAGGGAATGAAACAGTTCAAGTCAAATATCACTAACCTCAAGTGGAAGGATGATTGTTGTCGTTGTATCTCATTGCTTCTTCACATCTTCAAGACTTCGCAATACTTCTAATGTCTCATCTCCTAATACTTTCAAGATAACTTATACGAAGTTGACTCTAGTACATAATCAAGTGACTCTTAACATGAGTTTTGGTTCACTAAAATATGACAACCAAACTTGACATACCAACGCTTGGTGGGTTTAACCGAGCAATGCTCTAACAATCTCCCCCTTTTTCAATTTTAGTAACAAAATTCTTATATCATATGGATAAACAAATTACCATAATTCATTACAATCCGCTTGATTCCCGATTCAACATCACAGTAAAACTGCTTAAATTCAATCCTTGAAAATACCCTTGTTGACATTATAATAACAAATATAATACTCCCCCTAAGGAAGATATGTAGATATTAAATCCGCACGTCTTTGTTATACCAATCTATATGACATGTTACCCCCCCTTAGTCTGTGCTTTCACTCTTTCGTTAGATAAAACATTCAAGCACCAATGTTCTTTTCCCTAGCGATGTCAATCAATGCCAGCATCACCTGTTTATTCCATATATCTCTCCCAATTTTTGTCACAAAAATGACAATGAAAAAAAAAAGTACAACACGAAAAGAATCTTACAAATCTCAGAATAGACTTGCAAACCTGTAGAGTTAGGCATGAGGGTTACACACATCACGTTCTGATAACCAATATCAAAACCGAAACTACAAGTAGTCTTATTTTGATATGTTATCAAGGAAACAATTGTCTGAAACAATTTTTCCAATTTAGTTTAGCAAAACAAAAACAACTACGCACATTAGTCCCTTTTCTAAACCGATTGTTTAAAAAACAAGCGCATTATTCGATAAGACCAAAATAAATATAAACTCCATTTTTCTCATCAAGTTCTAATTTCCCATAAACTTAGACCTTTCAATTTTAAACAAGACAAGTACTAGGTTAGTTAACTAGCATTCCTTGTTTAGGCATTCGATTAGACTTGAATTACCGAAACCTCACTTTGATAAGACAACCTAAGATCAGAATTAACTTAGTTTCTTATCTAGAATCTAATTGGACTAAACAACTCATCGCGTACACAAATTATTTCGCTAAGCCAGAAATAATTCATATAAACCAAAATAAATCAACTTGTATAATTACCCACCTCAACCGGAAGCAAATGAATCAACATAGACATTAAAAGCACCGCAATAGCACCGTAATTTTGTAAGCCTAAACAATCGATATCATACAAAAGCAAGATAACAATGGTTTTTCTTAATCGGAACCAATTGAATCACACACACATCAATTGTACCGAAATTTTGTAAGCCTAAACAATTGATACCACATAATAAAGTCAGATAACAATAGTTTTTCTTAACCGGGACCAATTGAAACACACATCCACACACACATCATGGAATAAATATCAATTGAACCAAAATTTTGTTAAGAAAAAGCAACAAATATATAAAATATAAACTCATGATTTTCTTAAACAGGAAAACAATTAACTAACAAGATTGTTACCTCAAATTTTGCATCCACTTCTCCAATATGATAGCATCGTCGTCCAGGGAGAATTGATATCGAAATATCACCTCGTTGTAATCCTTATGCATAAACAAAAGAATAACAACACACCTCAATCTTTACCAGAGAAAGGTTGAAAACCGCTTTTAACAATTGCAAGCAAAAGTTGTAAACCGTCGAAACACATATGCTTTTATGCTAAACCAAAACCGATTCAACATATTGTGACTTTTTCATATATTGTTTATAACAGAAACCCTCATGATCCTTTGATAAAGCCTACCTACTAGGAATAAAACTTAATCCCGCTAAATCATAAATTCACCCGAACCATAAGGGTTCACAATATATGAGATCGAATATTAAGGTAGTAAAACTGAAATCATACATCCCATAAACATACATAGCAATAAGATAAAAGCAATTAAGCGCATGTTATGTAAACCGAAAACTATCACAAGAAAAATTACTAATCAAATAGTTTTATTCATAATAGACCAATACAATCAATGAAAGAAATCAAAAATTGATGTCTATTTTCCTTGCAACCTAGTCCTTCATGTCAGAACTGAATGAAGGTGGATTACTACTTTTCAGATTTTGAATTTCTTCAAGTAGAAAACTTTGTTGCTTGACCATAATCTCTTGTAGATGAGAAATTTTCTTGAAGGATTCTGCAAGAGCATTTAATTCTGTCTTCCAGTTAACACAAAAATGTGTCAATGCCTCAATACACTGATCTTTCTTCAGAGTATTCTCTATTTCCTTCTTGCTAAGCCAATCTCCCTTTCTGATTTTATCCTTAATATCAAGAGATAATCCGGACTTAGTTTTAGGATGATCTTTCTGATCCTGCATCTTCTCCAGAGAAACCATTTGATCCAGACCCATAGTTCGGACAAGGAATGATCAAAATGAGAGAAGAATCTTTTTATATATTTTTCATACTACCGAAAATATAATATACCTAAAGTAAGAATATATCAAATATCTTCAAATACTAGATATTATTTCCATAAAATCTATTCAACCAAGTGATATGAGTCGGAAAAAGGCTATTCCGTTTATCTCAACATAAACTCCTTCGTCAGGTCCTTAGATCTATCTTATGTCCAATCACCAAAAGGTAATTGATTAAGATTAAGCCAACAACACCTTTCATCCGTAGAATCGTTTTGATGCCGATATACTCAATTAATCAATCCAATCTACCACAAGGATAAACCGATTATCAATTGGATCCTTTCTTACCGAAACAAGTATTGTGCACACCAAAGATTATAAACCCAAGTCAGATCTTCAATATCTTCTTTGTCTTCAAATATTCTTAAATCTTCAATAAAAAACCCGCACACAATCACTTGAATCTCATGTGATCAATCACGCATAGAACGGAGTCTGTTAACAATGGATTATCACAAGATCGTCTTTACAATCAACAAAAGTCTAAATATCTCTTTCGAAACTCTGAACTAGTTTGAGTGAATCTTATATCAGAAGAGAAGATTCTCGAGAATAAACAAAACTGCAGCTGATACTATGAAAGTGTTAGAGAATTGCTCGGTCGAACTCGCATGCGCTGCTATCTCAAGCATGTTTGTCAATGTTAGTGATCAAAACTATAAGTCTTGATTTCAAGTCTATTATAGCTAAGTCTCGGACTAGGAAATAAAGTGTAGTTGAGCTCAAGGACTTCATGGCAATTCATCATACAAGTAGAAGAGCTGCTCAAGAAACCGGTGGAACTTCTCGACAAAAAGGTATGTAAAGACTTGAACTTATCTATCACTCAAAAGTATATCTACTTTATCTCCTAATATTTGAGACAAGAAGTTGTATGCTATATATATAGACTTTGATTATACACATAACACATTTGGTATTTCGAGACGAGTATACCTCGCCTATCTATATCTTGAAATATGACTTGGTTAGCTTTTCGCTTTAACCAAGTTTATCTTTACCATGTGACAAAAGTCATGATATGTTTCAATCATCTTGAAAATTGCTTTGACGAGAAATGGTGTAACAACTATATATCATCCTCTAAGAATGTTTCAATGATTTAAATGAGAGTTTATATTACATAACCAATGGTAGACATAAACATTATTTTAGAAACACATTTATGTATAAGTCTTATTCCTTGAACCAAATTTTATGAACTTTGTTGATCAAGAGAACCGAAAGAATGGCGTGATCTAAGTCCGCAAACTCAGTCCGTGAACTGTCGAAGTTCTCAAACCCGAAAATTTCTTCTGGAGTTGACAAACTACTTGCATTAAACTAAGTCCGCGAACTAAGTCCGCCAACCCAGTCTGCGAACCGACGAAGTTCTCATACCCGTGAATTTCTGCTGAAGTTTGTAAATTCTTCCCGATAACTTAAGTCCGCGAACCTAGTCTGCGAACTTGAGAAGGTTATATATCTGAAGATGATTTCTGAACTTAAACTTAAAAAGACTAAGGAATGCAGTTTGGAAACCGTGTCTATAAAAGTTCATGAATCGATTCAAGTTAATCAAATCATATTTGCTTTAATTGTGTCTTGTGTAGTACATAAGATTTCCTTGCAAGTGAACAACTCTCTAACTAGTTCATTTGAAATCATTTGAACTATTTATGGTGAAGAAGAACGTGGTTGATATGGAATGCTCATATGGCTAACCTTTTGGTTAACTATTGTTGAACCAACAAGTGCATACGTTTGGGTATGGTTAACAAACCTAGAAGCGTTTATTGTTAAGTGTGTGTAACAAGCAGAAATATTAGCTTGAATCTAAATCAGGTTTTCATCAAACGGTGGATATTGATTGCTTTGTTACCAAGGTAACTTAATTGCAAACCCTGATTTGAAAAACTATATAAGGGGAACTCTAGTATCTGTACAAAACTAATCCCCACACCTTACGCGTGATACTAGTTTGCATGCTAGAGTCGGTTCTCCTTTAACCTTTAGTTTTCTTCTTCTAAAACCAGGTTAACGACTTAAAGGTTTCATTGGGATTGTGAATCCATACCGATACTACTTTTATCGTAGTTGTGTGATCTGATCTTGCATCTTCTATCGTACGAGTACAATCAGATTGATTGGCTTGAGATTGATATATCCGATAGGCAAGATATAAAAAGTAATCACAAACATCTTCTTCTCATTGTTTGTGATTCCGCAACATCTTGTTTGGCTACCATACGATTAAGATTGTTGTGAGGTGATTGATAAATCTAGGATGTTCTTCGGAAATATAAGACCGGACTATCAATTGGTTCATGTTCACCTTGATTATTATCAAATGACGGAACAAAATCTTTTAGGTTTTATCTCTGGGAGACATATTGATCCTTTGATAGACTTGTCTGTGTGGGACAGATTTGTTTATTGTCAAGTCTTCGACTTTGGATCGTAGAAACTCTTAGTTATGGGTGACATCAGCTAAGGGAATCACTTGCGCAGTATCCTGCTGGGATCAGAGGCGGAGGGAGTACAACTGTACCTTGGATCAGTGGGAGACTGATTGAGTTTAAACTACAGTCCAGTCCGAAGTTAGCTTGGAGTAGGATAGTGTTTGTAGCGGCTTAATACAGTGTGTGTTCAATCTGGACTAGGTCCCGGGGTTTTTCTGCATTTGCGGTTTCCTTGTTAACAAAATTTCTGGTATCTGTGTTATTTCTATTTCCGCATTATATTTGTTTATATAATTGAACTAATACAGCTTGTGTGTTTGAATCAATCTATTGGAAATCCGACCTTTGGTTGTTGATTTATATTGATTGATCCTTGGATATTGGTCTTTGGTACCATCCAAGTTATTCCTTGTATTTGATTAGAACTCGCAGTTCTTGATTGAGTAAATCAAATCAAGAAGGGATATATAAACTCGTTGACATACTCTTAATTGATTGAGTCTTATTGATTCTCTTAAAAGTATATTCAACTTTTTCCATACAGATTGCTAAGTGAAATATTGGGTGGTGTTGTTAGACCCACGCTTTCTCAATTGGTATCAGAGCAGGCAAACACGTTTAAGACCTTACAAGTCTGTGTTTGTAGCGATTTGATTCTATGGACAGTAGTGCTATCTCAATAAATGCACCACCCAATCTAGGGATTACAGAAGTTTCTTCTATGACTGACTTAATAAAATTTGTAGAAGAAATTCTATCTAAACCTACACCAGGTTTAAAATCCCTTGAAGTGTTTTCAGGGCTTGAAAATAAACTTGAAATCTTATCTCTTGATGTTGAGTTATACCTCCAGAAAGAACAAGAATCTCTTGACAAGCTAAATCAAGTTATGAGGAATAATATTCATGTTGAAGTCGACATTGATTTACTAATCAATGAGAGCAATGCTCCTCCTCTGCGTAATTCAATTAATTGTAACAAACTAAACGAATTACAAGAGGATTTTAGATCTCAGTCATCTAGGTATATCACTTCAAAGCATGAATCGATTCATTGCTCAATTCCTGACACGTACTATCAAGATAGTAGTATTGTCTTCTTTTATGAAGAAGATAGGACGTCTCTTTTTATCAAAAGAGTTTCCCTTCGAAGTACTAAAAACTATCTACATAAACTGTTTTTTATAAGTTGGAAAACAAGAAATCAGAAACACAAATCTTTTTGGGTTCTCTTGGAGTTCTTTGATAGACTTATAAAAAAAGTTCCTTGGGTGTTTCTCAAAACTACAAGGTGTAAGAGTTGCTGGAAAGAAACTCTTTCTTGGTGCCATGGTGAGCAAAACATTTTTCACCTCAACACAGCTTGATTGTGTTGAAAGTGCATCCTCACCAAGAAAAGCCATGTTATGTATACGCTGAGGGAAGCACAAGAACTTGGCACACATATTAAGTTGGGTATGATTTTGAATGTTTGGAAAGGTATGTATCTAAACTTGAGCAATTTTTGTATTTACTTAGAGTAATAATCTATGTACCTTTTTGATCGTTCATTTCTACCTAACTTGATATATGTTTAAGGTTCATAAACGTTTAGGTTTGAAAATAGTAGTTCGGGATGTTTGGAATTCATGGTACACCTACCAGGTATGCATAACATCTTCTAAAATCAAAATCCAGGGGCTTAAGTTCACGGACTTGAAAATTCGTTTGCAAACCCGTATGCATATTTCCCTGTAGATGTCGATACTCGGTTGACTTGTTTTGGTCGTAACTTCTTCGTCCGAATTCGGAATAAAATCATTCTTTTTTCATTCTCTTCCTTTTTGAATTCTCTTCAAAATGGAGATGAGAATTATTATTTTTTTTGGATGAGTTAAGATTGGTATTTGTCCCGTCTCTTGTTTTTGAGTGTTTTGCTCCGTTTCATCGCACTTATTCCAATTCTCTTGGACTTGGGCACTTGGATACTTGGAGTACTACTCTTCTAAGATCATTTGTAGCATTTACAAGAATGTTTTTGTTGAATCACAAAGAAGGAAGTTCAAGAATGGGCAGTAGTACGCATTACTATGGGATTCTTGAATGTTCACAATCATTTTATGTGAACTATGGTGTATGGTTTTTAATGACTTTGTATGTTCTTCCTTGTTAAGAAAATATTTTTATGAGCCTTTGATAGCTACTCTTGGTATAAATTTGGGCGAAAAAGATTGATTTTACCCTCGAAGGACAAATCATCTTATATGTGCATTACGAGTTTGTCTTGATGCCTCGGAAACTTCTTAAGATAATTTATTATTGTTTTTAAGAAGGATTACTAGAGTTTGGAATAACAATTATTGTGATTACACATAGATATGTCCAACAATTTTCATCTTCATTGTTTAAGATTTATTTATTTAAATTCTAACATTTTTGGAAGATGATTTTTGCAGTATTAATCTATATGGTTTTATATATTGCAATTGCTTATGGGATATGTGTGTTTGCGTCCGTGAACTATGGTTGTCCCATATCTTGTCAAAAGTAAAGTCTTTCGTAAGTCGATATTCATATATTGATAAAAGAATGAATGGACTTTCGACAAATACAAAAGTTAAGCCTATTATGTCAATTCTTGATGGAAGATAGGTTAAAATCTTTTGTGAACAAGGATTATGTCTATCGTTATGCAAATAGTGATTGAGGATAGAATGAATCATTGTATATTCCGCAGTATTGATCATCCCTGATCCATATTTTATGTGTATACTGCATTACTCCATAAGTTTTTCTTGTGTTGAGTATATGGACGATTAAGCTAATATTTCTCGAATGGTTGACTTAGTTGTAGCTCTGTAAGTTTACTTATGTCGAGCATAATCAATTAAATTAATCAATTTTTGTGTTTAATTTGATTGTATATTCCGATTAAATTAATCATGGGTTTACTTGTGATTAATTTGATTGAGTTTTTGGATTCAAATCATACTTGTATGTGATTTGTTGTGTCCAATAAAATTATTTTTTCTTTTAAAATTAAGGTTGCTCTTTTTGTTCTTTCGAGAATGACATCAAATGGGGGAGGGTTCTTTTAAACTTGTGCTTAACGGTCATATCTTGAGGGGTGTGCGGCTGTGGAATTTTAGAGGGGTTATCTTGTATCTTTAAAATCCTTGATGAATGCCTTTTGTTTCGGCTTTATGATTGCATCTAAATTAGTTGGTATGTATTTTTCCTTTTGTCATGAAATGTCTCTCTCGAAAATTTCATTATGATCCCGTTCTTATACCTTTGCCAATTTTATTGACAAAAAGGGGGAGAATTAATATGTAGTTCATACTACAAATACATATGGTTTTCGAATCATTGTGTAAGGGGGAGTGCTTTCCATGTGAGATGGAGTATTGACTAAGGGAGAGTAATACATATCACCATAGTATTATTGTTGAAGTTGTGATACAATTGAACTTTGACACTGTGTAGTAATACTATGACACTGTATAACAATGATCGAGAACTATGTTTTCTCATTGTTATAGCTACGGATCTTCAACAGCGGTGATGCTAAACTTACAACATTTGGGATCATTGGAGTACTTGGAAGTGACGAAGATTTCAAGGAATGTTGAATATTATACATGTGGATGTTGATGGTGGATTTTAGTTCAAGGCTAAAATGGTAAAACCAGTATTTTATGCGATGTTATCCTGCAAAGGAAAAATCCATTTAAGAAGTGATGAGTGCAGAAAATCTGTTCATTGTATTTGAAACAATTTAATAAATATACGAAATTCACCCAGAATGGTGTGTGCAACAGCAATCCCAAATATTCTGTGAATTTTACTAGCATTATTAATTAATACAGTATTTGCCTAGTATTTTCCGTGCTATGTTCTCAGTCGAACTCTCATTATTGACATAACATGATAATTGAGTGTTTATTCTCAGCAGAGTATCATGAATCTCCTGAAGTGCCAATATAGATATGTGCATGAAATACCCACACATGCTACATCACTCTCTACAGAGAGAGTCTCACATCGACGCGCTTTGGTTAGCCCGATCGAGCGTGCTTAATTTTCTTAAGGGAAATCTAAATTGTCCATATCAGGATCAGAAACGATCGCAGCCACACAAGTTGGCCTCACAATTTAACAAGCCTAGCCAAACCCTGACAAGAATAGGCGATTGTCGTGATGACCACCAGTGGGCCCACTTACTCCCTAGCCGGTCGGACATCACACGAACATCTCCTAGCGCCGTCAAACGCCAAACCTAAGTTGGGTGGCCATGCTGCTTTGTAGAGATTCGATCGAACATAGGTTGTTCAAAGCAGTCTTAAAATGATCACGACCGTCCAACTTTGCCAGCCTGGTTGGACGGATTAGATCATCCCATAAATCATTAGGGAAGCGCTAACGCACACGTTGATGGGCCCACTCTACCCTTACCTGATCGGTTTGCTCACGACGTGGTCACGGAGCAATGAACGTTTGCCCGAAACATGATGGACGTGATGCTTTCAAGGGTCGCGAAAATTCCATTAATGTATTAAATCGATCACAACCATCCAACTTAGCCAGCCTATTTGGATGGCTTAGATCGCATTTTGGACCATCAGGAAGGTGCACATATGTTCACCGTCAGCCCAACATGGGCCCCACATGATCGATATCCCCAAAGTAGAAGCACGGCTCGCCAAACCATTTGCCAAAGTCACGTGTGCGTGACTGTTTCTAAACCCTAATAAGGGTTTGCGGCAATACATGTCTGTCGTAGTTCGATCGCATCCATCCATCTTCGCCAGCCTAAACAGAGGGTGTAGATCTAGACTCAAGAGGTCTCAAGGATGTCGACATGATCGTCGTGGGCTAACCTTTGCGTGTGACCGGTCGCCCTAGGCAGACTATGGACCGACGCCTCCAAACGCACGCAAAAGTGTGGCATGCCACACGACCTTTAAATCCTTTGCGGCAATGGGTTTCTGCCGCAAATCAATCACGACCGCTCATCTTTGCTGGTCAAATTGAGTGGCCTATATCGAACCTTCACGGGACCAAGAGGTGTAGACATGTACACCAACGGGACGTCACCACGCATGTGTGGTCGGTCTCATCAAAATTAATTCCCAAGCTTGAATTCGATCAAGCCAAAGAAGAGATGCTTGCGCACCTCTAAGAAACCTAAAATCCAACAGCAGTAAGCATGCGTCCTAAATCATCTAATTCGTCCAACTTTTCCAGCTTGGTCGGACGACTTGGATTAAAAGTTAGACGATCAATGAAGCGTCCCAATGATCACCGTCAGCTACTCCGCCATAGGGAGTGATAGACCAAATGGTGGCATGCCCATGCGGCCTCAAAACGATCACTCAAAAATGGTTGGACATGCTGCCATTTTAAGACGCTTAATCCGCGACTTGTTCAATCAAGCTTTAAAACCGAAGCTTCATACATATCGATTGTTTTGAGATGCTTGCTTTAAAAGATGCATTACATGCATCAAGTATACAAGATATTTCATGAATATCAATTTCTTAAATAACTTAGTTATTTAACCTAATAGAACCGTATGTTATTTCTTGTGACGGGTCCCACGACCTAACCCACTCATTCGAGACATCAAACATGTCACAAACTTGGAGATACTTACTGGGTATTGGTCTGGCGGTTTACAGCGTGCGACGTGCAACGCGCCCATTACGAGAACGTGTCAGGAAGCATGGAAGGTTAACGATGATGAAAAAATTGGGCAAAGGCGTGATCGTGTGAAAATCACCTATACGACCCCACTACTCCATCACTCAACTTACTCCACTTCCTACGAGATGAGGATTGCGCTCAAATGACTTGTATAAATAGGATCTTCGACCTATTTACAAACAACACAGAGAAACCAAGTGTTGTCAAAGTATCCAAAAAACACCCAAAACTGATAGATTACATTATGCAAGCCAGTTTAGCATTCTGATATAATTCATAAACAACCAACACCTTCACAATCTCAACACCTTCTTTGCTTCTCTCCCTAAGATCAACCCTTCTCCTTCACCTTGTGACCGAATTGAATCTGGAACGTCCATTTCTTGATTTAGGCCAGAGTCTTACAGATTGATTTCTCGAACCTAAAAGCATTCCCGTGCAATGCATTTGTTTAGGGTTTGAACTCGTTTCTCATCAACACACCCCAAATTACCAAAAATAGCAGAATCAGTTTTCACCCACGAACAGTGGAATAGGAGCTACTAAAGTTTCTTTATCTTTTTTGTATTGCATATGTATTTATAGTTTTGTCACATAAAATTTACAAAGGGGGAGATTTTTAGAACTTTTGTTGGTCGAAATCGCATGCGTTGCTATCTCAAACATGTTTGTCAATGTTAGTGATCAAAACTATAAGTCTTGATTTCTAGTCTATTATAGCTAAGTCTCGGACTAAGATAGAAAGTGTAGTCGAGCTCAAGGACTTCATGGCGATACATCATACAACTAGAAGAACTACTCGAGGAACCGGGGGAACTTCTCGACAAAAAGTTATGTGAAGACTTGAACTTATCTATCACTCAAAAGTCTATATACTCTATATCCCCTACTCTTTAACACAAGAAGTCGTATGATATATATATAGACTTTGGTTGTACACATTTGGTATTTCGAGTCCAGTATACCTCGTCTATCTATATCTCGAAATATGAGTTGGTAAGCTTTTCGCTTTAACCAAGTTTATCTTTACCATGTGACGAAAGTCATGATCTGTTTCAATCATCTTGAAAATTGCTTTGACGAGAAATGGTGTACCAACTATATAAAGTCCTCTAAGAATGTTTCAATGATTGAAATGAGAGTTTTGATTACATAACCAATGGTGGACATAAGCATTGTTGTGGAAACCCATTTATGTATAAGTATTATTCCTTGAACCAAAGATTGCGAACTTTGTTGATTACGAGAACCGGAAGAATGGCGTGAGCCAAGTCCTTGAACTGTCGAAGTTCTCAAACCCGGGAATTTCTACTGGAGTTGAAAAACTACTTGCGTGAAACTAAGTCCACGAACCCAGTCCGCGAATCGGCGAAGTTCTCATACCCGATAATTTCTGCTGGAGTTTGTAAACTGTGCCTGATAACTTAAGTCCGCGAACCTAGTCCGCGAACTTGAGAAGGTTATATAACTGAAGATGATTTCTGAACTTAAACTTAAAAAGACTAAGGAATGCAGTTTGCAAACCGTGGCTATAAAATTTCATGAAACGATTCAAGTTAATCAAATCGTATTTGCTTCAATTGTGTCTTGTGTAGTACATGAGATTTGCTTGCAATTGAACAACTCTCTAACTATTTCATTTGAAATCATTTGAATTATTTATGGTGAAGAAGAACGTGGTTGATATGGATGCTCATATGGCTAACCTTTTGGTCAAATATTGTTGAACCAACAAGTGCATATGTTTGGGTACGGCTAACAAACCAAGAAGCGTGCATTGTCAAGTGTGTGTAACAAGCTAAGTTTTCGATCTAACGGTTGGGAAATATTATCTTGAATATAAATTAGGTTTTCATATAACGGTGGATATTGATTGCTTTGTTACCAAGGTAACTTAATTGCAAACCCTGATTTTAAAGACTATATAAGGGGAACTCTAGTATTTGTGCAAAACTAATCCCCAGACCTTACGTGTGATACTAGTTTGCGTGCTAGAGTCGGTTCTCCTTTAACCTTTGGTTTTCTTCTTCTAAAACTAGGTTAATGACTTAAAGACTTCATTTGGATTATGAAGCCATACCGATAATACTTTTATCGTAGTTGTGTGATCTGATCTTTCATTTTCTATCATACGAGTACAATCAGATTGATTGGCTTGAGATTGATATCTTCGATAGGCAAGATATAAAAAGTAATCACAAACATCTTCGTACCGTTCTTTGTGATTCCGCAACATCTTGTTTCGCTACCATACGATTAAGATTTTTGTGAGGTAATTGATAACTCTGGGCTGTTCTTCGGGAATATAAGACCGTATTATCAATTGGTTCTTGTTCACCTTGATTATTATCAAAAGACGGAACAAAACCTTTTAGGGTTTATCTGTGGGAGACAGATTGATCCTTTGATAGACTTGTCTATGTGAGACAGATTTGTTTATTGTCAAGTCTTCGACTTTGGGTCGTAGAAACTCTTAGTTGTGGATGAGATCAGCTAAGGGAATTAAGTGCGTAGTATCCTGCTGGGATCAGAGGCGTAGGGAATACAACTGTACCTTGGATCAGTGGGAGACTGATTGGGGTTCAACTACAGTCCAATCCGAAGTTAACTTGGAGTAGGCTAGTGTTTGTAGCGGCTTAATACAGTGTGTGTTCAATCTGGACTAGGTCCCGGGGTTTTTCTGCATTTACGGTTTCCTCGTTAACAAAATTTCTGGTGTCTGTGTTATTTCTATTTCCGCATTATATTTTTTTATATAATTGAAATAATACATGTTGTGCGTTTGAAGCAATCAATTGGAAATACGACCTTTGGTTGTTGATTGATATTGATTAATCCTTGGATATTGGCCTTTGGTACCATCCAAGTTATTCCTTGTATTCGATTAGAACTCACAGTTCTTGCTTGAGTAAATCAAATCAGGAAGAGAGATATAAACTCGTTGATATACTCTTAATTGATTGAGTCTTTTTGATTCTCTTAAAAGTATATTCGAGTTTGTCCATACCGATTGCTAAGCGAAATATTTGGTGGTGGTGTTAGACCCCCGCTTTTTCAGAAAGGTCTCGATGTGTTACGAACTGGGTTGAAAAATATTAATTTTGTCCTTGTTCTCATAAAGACACCTATTAAATATCTTCTCAATGAGAGTATTTTCTCTGAAGAAGCAGTGGATGCTGTCAAACACAAGCTCCGGAAGTGTTATTTAATTTAAGTTCATGATCGGTTTTGGAGTTATTTGTTTTTTGGTTTGTTGGTTGTTCTTAATTTCTAGGAAACTTCTTATGAGAATTTATTCTTGTGTTTTAAGAAGGATAACTAGGGTTTGAAATAGAAATTAATGTGATTACACATAGTTATTGCCAACATTTTTCATCTTGCAATGTTTTAGATTTATTTATTTAAATTCTAAGTTATTTGGAAGATGATTTTGCAGTATTAATCTTTAATGGTTTTATATATTGCAAATTTGGTATGAGATATGTTTGGGTTTACGTCCGTGAACTATGATTGTCTCATATATGCTCAAAAAGTTTAGTCTATTATATGTCTTATGCAAATATTGATAAAAGACAGAATGAACGTTTGAATATTCCGCAGTATTGATCTTTGCATGATATACTTCTATGTGAAAGTACTGTTCGGCTCCATAAGTTTTCTTATCTTGAGCATTTCCGATTAAATTAACCATTAAGGTTACTTTTTGGTTAATCTAATTGAGTTTTCTGGATACAAATTTATGTTTCATGTGATTCGTTAATATCCAAAGAAATCCTTCTTTTCTTGTACAAGTAAGGTCGCTCTTGTTGTTCTTTAGGGAATGACATTCTATGGGGGAGAGTTCTTAATTGAACTTGTGTTTAGTTGCCAAATCTTTGTGGCGATTGCGGCTGTGGAATATTATAGGATTAATCTTGTATCTTTATAAACTCCTTGATGAATACACTAAGTTTCGACTAAGTGAAATCATCGAAACAAATTTTATATGTTCTCTTTTAGTCATAAAGTATCTCTTTGAGAATTTCATTATGATCCCGCTAGTTTTCGTACCTTTGCCGATTTAAAATTGACTAAAAGGGGGAGAATTATTTTGTAGTTCACACTACGTATACATATGGATTAGGGATCATTATGTAAGGATTGTGAGATGAAGTATTGACTAAGGGGGAGTGATACATATCACCATAGTATTATTTTCATATTCTGATATAATTGAACTTTTGATGTTGTGTAATAATACTATGACACTGTATAAAAACGATTAAGAACTGATGTTTTCATATGTTTTTTTATTGTTATGGCTACGGATCTTCAACAACTATGATGTTGAGTTGAACATGTTCAGAATCACTGAAGTACTTGGAAGTGACGAAGATTTCGAGGAATGTTGAAGAACCAAGGAAATCAATCATTTGGATGAGAAGCTACAAAGTTTATTTATTTTGTAATCCGTATGTATTGATAGTTTGTCATTAAAATTTACAAAGGGGGAGATTGTTAGAGCACTTCTCGGTCAAACTCGCAAGCATTGCTATCTCAAGAGTTTTTTTCAAGTTTAGTTGTCAAAACTATAAGTCTTGATTTCTAGTCTCGGATTAGGATAGAATGTGCAGTTGAGCTTTAGAATTCACGACGTTCATCGATTGAAGACGATGATTTACTAACGGGAGCTTGGAGGAACATCTTCAACAAAAGGTATGTGGAGACTTGAACTCATCTATCACTCAGAAGTCTATTCTATTCTATCTCCTATTGATACTAAGTCGTATAACTATATAGACTTTGCATGATACACATTTGATTTTTCGAGTTGAGTTTAAATCGTTTATATCTTTATCGAAATATGTGTTGGAAAGATTTTGCTTTAACCACATTCATCTTTATTCTTTACGAAAGTCAAAAGATGATCATGTGAAAAATTCCTGGTAACATCTTACATGATTTATGTGAGACAGTCATTTGATGTAGACTCGGAATGTTTCATATTGGTCATTCGATCACTTGAAAATTGCTTCGAAGCTAATAGTTTGTGTGAAACATCTATTCCCGTTTTCTAAGAATGTTTCAATGATTGAAATGGGAGTTTAGAATAATTAACCGTTGTCTGGATATAGCACAGTATGCGTATCAGTATGCAAATTGTTGTAAGAATGATTCAGGTCCAGGAACCAAGTACGCATACCAGTATGTGAACGATTTTCACTGGGAAATAAGTTTGCGTACCCGTTTGCAAACGAATTCACCTGAGTTAGGTCCGGAACGACAGTATGTGTACCCGTTTGCAAACTGTCAGACATGGCCAAAGTATGGATCTTAAGTTTGCGTACCCGTTTGCAAACTAAGTTGGTGAAGTTCCAAAATCGGTTAAGTGTGATTATTACATTCATGAAAAAATACATTTATAAATTAAGGAATGCAATATTTGCAAACCGTGGCTAAAATGTTCATGAGTAGAACCAAACCGATATAGTTTCAATTGGTTCATATACATTTATATTCAATGATGAATAATTTAACAACTATATGTAACGCAGTAAGATGAGTAAGGTTAACATAAAAGTGTTCATATGGCTAACTTCCGTTAACTATTATTGAGCCAACTCAATATACACGTTTAGGTACAGTTACCCATATATAAATGAAGGTATATTTCATTTGTGTGTAACAGGCTAAGACCATCTAACAGTGGATAGATATGGCTTTGATTTTAAGCAAACTTAGCTTGAGTCTTAGATAAGGATTTCATCCAACAGTGAATATTGATTGCTTTGTTTCAAAGCTATCAAATCCTAATTTAAGGATATATAAGGGAGAACTCTAGCAACTGGGAACCTAACCCCCACACCTCCCGTGTGATACTAGTTGCGACTAGAGTCGATTCTCCTTTAACCTAGGTTTTTCTAAAACCATTATAGGTTAACGACTTAAAGACTTCATTGGGATTCTGAAGCCACATCCAACTATTTTCTTTGTAGTTTGTTATTCTGATCTTACTTTTTCTATCATATTTGAGTACTATTTTCTCTAAGATGTTCTCAATATTTATCTCCGATAAGTAAGATATAAAAAGTAATCACAAAGATCTTCGTCTCATTCTTTGTGATTTTACAATAACTCTTCTACTACCGTATAGTTAAGTTACTGTGAGGTGATTGATATTACTTAGATGTTCTTCGGGAATATTAGTTCGGTGTATCAATTGGTTCCTTTTCACCTTGATTTATCATAAGACGGAACAAAAACATCATAGGTACTTCTGTGGGAAACAAAGTTATCAATCAGAATATGCTTTTCTGTGTGAGGCATATTTTTCTATAAGTCTTCGACTTCTGGTCGTAGCAACTCTTAGTTGTGGGTGAGATCATGTAAGGGAATCAAGTGCGCATAATCTAGCGTGGTTCTGGAAGCATAAGGAACGCGATTGTACCTTAATCAATGTGAGATTGCTTAAGACTCAACTACATTCCAGTCCGAAGTTAACTTGTAGTAGGCTAGGGTCTGTAGCGTCTTAATACAGCTTATTGTCCACAACTGGACTAGGTCCCGGAATTTTTCTACATTTGCGGTTTCGTCGTTAGCAAAATCTCTGGTGTCTGTGTTATTTCTTTTCTGCATTATATTCTTTATATAATTGAAATATCACAAGTTATGCGTAGTTCAATCAATTAGTTAATCCAACCTTTGGTTGTTGATTGAAATTGATTGACACTTGGATAATGGTCTTTGGTACCATCAAAGTTGTTTCTCATAATAATCAGGCTCACTGATTCATATCTGTTTGATTTGCTGATTACATTGATAAACAAAGATATAACTCTTTGATACTGTTCTTGATTCAGATCGCTTTATAAGTTGGTGGTCTCAGAATTTTATTAGAGTTAGTCCATACAAATTGCCGAACAAAATATTGGGTGTGGTTGTTGTACCCCCCGCTTTTTCAGTGGCTGTTAAACTCCAGCAAGATCTACGTCTAAAAAAGATATATCGGTCTTCCCTTATTCTAGAGTTACGGTACCAATTAGATTGGTGTAATCAACTTTGTTCGATATTCGCCAGTTATGGATGTGATGCAACTTCAGAAGGGTTGCATTCTCATTTGCCTTTATTGAAGCTAAATTAATTCTTGCACGTCTCACTCTGATCTCTCGAAGATATATTGTATTGACAAATGCTGGATCCTTCTTCACATATTACTGCAGCTTCCCATCTTCAATCATTTTTTGGAATTCAGCCGCAAGCGTACGACAAGAGTCCGTGTCGTTTCCATGATCTTGATGATGAGCACAATACTTATTCTTGTCTCTCTTATCTTTTGTTTCTATCAGAAATGGCTTCGGAACTGGAAGAGAATCTTTAATCTTGTTGAAAAGTTCTCCGAGTCCGATGTTTAGATTGGGAAACTTCACATTTTCTCTTCCTTGACTCCTTCGAGCATCCTATCCATTTCCAGATTTAATCCTAGATTCATCTTGATTTTTCTTTTTATAATCACCCTCGAATTGCTGCTTTGGTTTGACATGTCCTTCGACTATAAACCCTTTCGATGTTTGTGACATCTTGGCCTTTTTTTCTTTCTCAACTCTTCCATATCTGTCCGCCGTGTCATACAACTCCTTGAGGGTTCTGACTGGTTCGACAGTTAAGGAACTGTATATCCCAAATTCGTCATAAGGTAAAGCATTCTTGTAAGCTTCAATTGCGAGGCTGGCATCAACTTTTCCAACTTCACTAAACTCTTAATGAAACCTTCGTGTGAAATCTAAAATACTTTCATTTACATCCTGCTGCAAGAAAAACAAGTGGATACTCCCCTTTTTGTTCCCGAGATTAATTTTATATTGTATCCGACAACATTCCAAAGTTTGCAATTGAATTTGACTCTAATTGTGAAAACAAGGTTAAAGCTTTACCAATTAAGGTTATTGGGAAGGTCCTGCAAAGTAGTTCATCACTATATCCCCACAAACTCATTGAAGCTTGGAAATGTTGGACAAGTTCAACTGGATCGCCATTATTTCCATCAAAAAAATCCTTGAACTAAGGTTGGATGAAGTTTAAAGGCGGGCGGAAACATTTTATCTTGTCAACAAATGGTGAATCCATTGACTTTTTCATCGTCAATATTTGTTGTCTCTCGTCTTTGGATTGCTACTGAGCTAACACTTCTTCAATCATTTCATTAAGTTTTTTTCTGCTAAGCTCCTCGTCTCATGGAAAGTCTCCCTTAGTTTCTCTACGGATCCGTTCATTCCTTTGCGGCTCCGTCATTTTCTATGGACAGTCTCTCTCGCGCATTGATCTTTTTGAATGATCCCTGGTGACGTGATCGAGATTATTGCCGCGCATTGATCTTCTAGCTCTTTCCTTTTCTCCAATGTGACCTTGAGAAGCTTGTTTTCCCTTTCTAACTCCCGGTAATGCTCACGTAGAGCCAAATCAATGGGCGTCACTTGCGAATTGTTAACTTGCTCGGTACATGGGGATGAAGTACACCTGTATTACCAATTGTCTCAATATGAATACCCTAAGTGCTTGGATGCAGGTTACGAACTTCTCCATGACGATTATGGTTCTCGCTATTAGTCTGAGGAAGTGGTCAACGTACCCAAACATTGTTTCCTCTGAAACTCGGGTAAGTTCTTACAGAATGAGCACTCGATGCTGTTGACAACATTAAAGTTTCCCTTCCATCTTGGAAAGCTTGGACGACCCCACTCCGTAGTGTTCGATTCACGACGGTTGAGTATGAGGATTTTCGGTAGGCGCATCTCTGTTCCCTCCATGCTTATTTGCTCGTGAAGACTCCATGTAACTTCTTTTGTTTCGCTCCCTTTCGTAACACTGATTTTGTAACAGGAAATTGATTTTGTTTCAATGTTCTCTGCAACGTTAGTTATCTGTTGTTTTTTCTGGACATATTTGTAACACTGGATCACTTGTTGTTGTTTCTGGACAGATCTGTAACACTGGATCAATTATTGTTGTTTTTCACAGATCTGTAACACTTCGACAACTGTTGTTAGGACTTTTCTGCAACGTTCTTCTAAAAAAAGCTTGGAAAAACAACTTCTTTTGCAAGGGGAGCACGATCAAGGGTTCGGGTCCCCTTAGTCGGTGCCAAAAGATGTTGGTGCAAAAATATTCACCCCAACACTCTTCGAGATGCGTGTAGATGGATTAAATCTTCGTCGTCGATTTGATTCCACCAAAGATGCTGAAGAAATTGCGATTGATATTGATTGATTGATCTCCAGCTACTGATTCAACTCCACAAGAAATCGCTGATGTGATTGATGTTGAATGGTGGGGGGTACCTGCAAATACTAAAGTTAAAGAGAGTTTCTCAGCAGGTGTTTTGTGTGGAAAATGATTAAAAAATTAGTACCTTTTGAGCTTGGATTTAGCCTCTATTTATAGGCAGAAAGTAGCTTTAGCTTTAGGGTTTTCATAGTTATCTTAATAACTTCCCTTACCTGTATAAAATCCAAGAAAACATCCAGATTCATGACAAAGGTTGTTATTTATCATAATTCTGATTTATCTTAACTATTATCTTGAATAATAATTATCCCCTCTTTTAGGAATTATAATCATCTTAAATAATTATAAAATCTAAATAAACTATTTCCTTTTTCTGCTAAGGTTTTGCTTTTATCTTAAATAATAATTAAAATTAAAGATAATTATCCACTTTTTGTTAGGATTTCTACGATTATCTTAAATATTAACTATAACTTCACAAGATAATTATCCCGTGGTAATATTATCCTCTTAATATTGGGATTTAATATAAACATAATTATCATCTTAGATAATTCCAAAACCAATATTCAATTTTAAATATCCTTTATTCAAATTAAAACCCCTTTCCTAGAGAAAAGATAATTTGGGTTGGTAGTTTTAATAATAAACCAAATGGGTTTCAAAAATAAGCCAACCGGGCTTCCCAAATAAGCCAATTGTGTTTCCATAATAAACGAAATGGGCTTCAATAATCCAAATAAGCCAGTTATATTTCCATAATAAATGAAATGGGTTTCAATAATAAGCTAACTAGACTTCCCAAATTAGCCAGTTAGGTTTTCATAATAAACAAAATGGGCTTCAATAATAAGCCATTATCCATGTACCGTACAAACAATCTGTACCAATAAGCATCCAATTGCTACCCTTATACACAAGTGTATCACTATACTGGAACAACAACTGCAAGAAAAAAAAAAACTATAACAAGCAACTTATTCAGGAATATTAACAACATTTATCTGGTACTTCGGAAAGAAAAAAGAGACCTGGCATAGGGGAGACTTTTCTTTTGTCACCCTGTGCCATTAAACAGGCCCTGCTCTGGGTGGTGGCTGTAGTAGTATGCACCCATCAGTGAAGTGTTCAGTGGCGAATGAGAAAGGCAAAGGAGATAACGTCTTTGCTCCAGCCTAGAATTCATGAAAAACGCTTGATCGAATCATCATAAGAGTCAGTCTGCAGTTGCTCAAACTGGCAAAGATTGAAAATGCCATTTTTGTTCCTGCACCGGACAACCCAACCAAGCAATTTGAATGTAAATCCCAACTGTTAAATTTGTGTTCCAGAATTAGCGATTAATTATAAACATGCATTCTGTTGTACCGCCATGGTGAATCGTCTACTGTGCTACATTATCTAGTGTGACACAAATTTCACTCATACGAGACCAAGGCATTCAAGCAGTAGTCCAAAATAGAAAACATTTCTATACGTGGCCGTTCTTCTTCCTGCAGTTGTTCTTCTTAAATTTTTTTATTCATCATCCTCACGGTGATAAGCCTAATACAAAAGATAAATCGGAGATGTCAGGAACCCAAGATAGTATTTTCTTGCCTACCAGAGAGGTCTTTTACTGGTAAAAGAACTAAAAACAGAAAATGAGGTGGGCGGAGAGCCTGATCTCCAGAAAGAAAAAGAAAAGAAAAAGCTACTAACCAAAATAAGCATACGCAAGCAATTCATTTCATTTCCACAGTACAGATTAAACAAACACACATATATACCTCAAACAAGTGACGCATAGCTAAATTATCACTTGGTTTCTCCCATTCAAAACTTTGAAACCAGTCCTCACTGTGTCCAACAATCTTCTCCAGTTTAGGTGTTCTTTGGTGAGACAAAGAGATCCCCTTCAGATTTTCACACTCAATCACTTCCAAGTGTTGTAAAGAAGGGCAATCAAAATATGATGACCCTTGATTCAAACAAGAAAGTGCGGGCAAGTAACTTAGTTCAAGTCTTTGTAATTTAGGAAGTAGCACGGGTTTCTTATCCGACACTGTAACATTCTGGGAACCCTTTCCATCCCACAATGGTGTAAGATTCTGACAGTACGAGACTATGAGCGTTTCAAGGTTTGGAAAAACTATTTCAGTAGATGCAGTAGTACTGTTATGATGGTTGGAACGAGTTAATGACTCTTCAAACATTTCTTCGTCTGCCTCGATTAATTTCTCCATATCCTAGCAAAAGTGAACAGTAAGGTCCTGTAATTGTTGGAGACTACGCGAAATGGCCGTAGAGAAGAGATATTGCAACTTGTCACAACTGTAAAGCTCGAGTTTCTGCAGATTTCCTAGGCATCCATGTGGAATGACTCCTTTCCATATGGTTTCTAGAGATGGCAAATCCTGCAGAAATATCTTTCTTAGTTTTGAGAATGTAACAACTACCACTTCTTGGTTGATGGGTTCTGTTTCTAAGTTAAATATATCCTTCAACACAGCACAGTCTTCTAATCTAAGCTCATCCAAATTGGGTACCCTGTTCGCCAAAGTGGTAGTGAAAACACTGCCCAGTTTTTCGCAGTTATTTATAGTTTGTCGTTTCAGTTTGTCCATCAACCCTGCAGGTATTGGTCCATGAATAATCTCTTTCAAATTCTGCATTGCACAGATGATTAGTTCCTCTAAAACAATGAATGCATTTAGTGGAATCTCAGCATCTTCTTCTCCTTCTTTTACACTCATTAGATATTCCATCTCGTCGCATTGCTGCAAATGCAGAGAATTCATTTTCTTGAATCCAACATTACTTGGAACAAGTTCTGCCACAGTTTTGAGTTCCTTACTGTTTCTGACACTTAACTTTTCAACTCTTTCCATCAGCACCTTAATCAAATTACAAAGCGGAGGAGGTGACACCGTAAGCTCGCAGAAGTTGTGACAGAACCTATAATCTGAGCCAGTTCTTTGACCGAAAGTTACGTCAAGACGTAATCTCCGTCTATCCCCAAGATGATCATCCTTGAGTAAACTAAAGTGTAGAGTAGTTAAGGTATGTATGGATGTTAGCTCGGCTAAACTAGGTTTATTTTTATTCTCCCACCCATCAACCTCCCATGCAGTGAAGCTTTTTATCATGTACAGCTCTTCCAATTGAGATAACCTCGAAATAACATTTGGTGGGACTTCAAGAGACTCATTGAATGACAGATTCAACAGCTTCAAGTTTGTCAATTCTCCTATCTCTTCTGGCAATCGTCTTAATTTACACCCTTGCAGACTAAGTATCACGAGTTCCTTCAACTTGCCAACAAGAGATATATCCGTGCAGTGATCAAAATTACAAAAGTCTAGAAAGAGAGTCCGGAGGTTTACAAGGAGTGGAAGTGATGAAGGTAATGAAGATATACCAGTCGAGCGCATATCAAGAGTTTCAACTGATCTCATATTCACAAAGGCACTATCTGGGATCTTTTTCAAGGGTTCATTCCCTTCCAAAGACAAGCTCAGGAGCTGAGGGAGTTCAGGTTGCTCTGGAAGTGCACTGATTTGGTTTCGCATTAGTGATAGCCGTAATCGCTTAACGTTACTACTACTACTCCTCCTTGACTGTAAAACTTTTGGCCAAACTTTTAATCTCATGCCTGCTTTTACGAAGAACCCGTTGTTATCTCCGCATGCAATCGATATTGCTACATCACGAACAATGTCATGCATCCATACAAGAGATACATTTTTCTCATTGAGAGATAACAAACACGAACCTACGAGCCTATCCAATATTGTGTGTAATCTACCTCTTGCCTGCTTTAGATTATCTACTTCAAGCAACTCATCATCACAAATGACATACATCATCAATTCATGATCCACATTAATTCGATAATCTAATTTTATTGAAGAGAAGACTTGAGAATCCATACCTTCAATGTAAGTAAAGGTGGCATTCTTCAGTTGAAGAGCAGTATCCTCCCACAACAAGTTGTCTTTGTTTCTCAATGCCCTGCCAAGTGTAACAAGTGCTATTGGCAAACCTTTGCACTCATTTGCAATGTGCCTTGACAGTTCTAATTGCGTATCCGGAGAATCGCCTACATTTTTCTTGAATAAATCCCACGATTCGTCTTCTGTTAAGACTCCAACTTCGATATTCTTGTCAACGATCCACGAGTTACACGCTTGTATGCGCATTCTTGTAGTGATAGCAACTTTGCACCCTTGGTGTCCACGAGGAATACCCACATCATATAAATTAAGATTTTGTGTCCATAGATCATCCAAGATAACCAACACACTTTTTTCATCCATCAATCGAGCCGATAACATTGCTGCTCGTGCTCTTCTATCTTCCATTTTCATAATCCTTTCCAACCCTAAGACCTCCGCAATCGTAGCTTGTATCTTTTTCAGGTCCACATTTTGAGACACATTTGCCATAACAACCACATCGAAAATCTTCTCTTCTTGCACTTGTTTGCTAATTTCATTCATTAGCATGGTTTTTCCTACTCCACCCATTCCATACACACCGATTAAACTAGTTCCTTGGTCTTTTAACGCGGCCATTACTTCATTTATAGCAACTTTTCTTGATGCAAATGACTCAAAATCTGGATTTGCAGGAAGAAAATCTATACCATCAAAATTTGGATCAGAAATATCGCGAAAACTCTTACCTTCTTCAAGAAGCTCTTCGATTATGATCGTCTTCCTTTCGATTTTGCATCCAAGAACATAACGACTGCTCCCGCAAGAAGTAGTGGCGCTGAAACAAGACTGAGAATTAAGAACTTGTAGAGCCTGACCACTCATTAGCCTCTCCATCGTTTCATCTTTACTAATTTCCTTGTCTACCCGTTCAAGCCAGACTTGCACAACTCTGCGAATCGATTCAAGATTCCTCCTGGCTGCATCAACTCTAACCTGCAAGTCAACTCTTAAATTCTTCAAATCGTCTACTTTTCTCCCAAGCTTTTCGATCTTTCTCCGATGCCGAATTAAGTATCCAATTCGAAGAAGAATTGGAGGCAGTAGACACTTGAAAATTTCAGTAACAGGTGAAACTAAATCGAGCACCGGCATTTTTAATGTTCGTAACAAAAATGAAACTGGCTAGTTCATTAACAAAACAATTTAGCTCTTGATACATAAAAACTTTTATCCAAAGAATGTACAGTTTGGAAACAGTGGTGGTTGAAGACAAAGACTCATTAAGGACTCGTCATTGGACTGAGAAGAAAGAGTTTTAACTTATTCTCTTTCAATTGCTTTTTTTGGCAAGACAAATTTATATGGTCTGGCAGACTCTGGTTGACTAGCTGGCATACTAGTATTTTATTACTTCCGGCACTTTTTAGTATGGGAGTGGAAATAGTTGGTGGTGTTTGAAGTTTCCATGGTTGTTCTCAGCTTACTCCTAATCTCACCGGGAAATCGTATAAAACGTTAATTTTCTTGGTCTTGAAATTGTGTCCCAAAACTAATTTCAGACTTTCAACTTAATTCAATCAAAATGTGCTTTGAGGGAATTCATCCTGTGATATACAGTGTGTGGTTTGGCACCTTGGACAGACAAATGATATTATTTTTTTGGCTCTAATAAAAGTGGTTGAATCTGCCCATAGTATATACCTACAGTTTGGTTATATTTGTTGAAGATTTCCTAGGCAAACTCGTACCCATGGAATTTCACAAGTTCAACTCTTTTCAGGGCACGTCCGCAAATCCGATTGGTATCTCCTTGATGTGGAATTATATGCAATTACGTGCAGTGGCGGAACTATACATCAGGGACGGATCCAGGAAGTATAAATTTTCTTTTAAGGTCTGGACTAAAAGCTTGGTCGAGCGAAAAAAAAAAAAATTAGACTTGTGGACTAGCAAGACCACCCGGGCAAAAAAACGCAAAATCTTACAGTGGTGTCGAGTTTGGCATGAAAACAATCATTCCTAAAACATAGGCTTAAGCCACCCCGCCGAAGCTAATTAGTTTTCAAGCAACCCCACCCTTATTTTCCAGCTCCATCACTAATTACTTGAGTGATTAGTTTTCAATTATACAATGAGTCTTGTGTTAGCATATTATCTTTTTTAATGAACATAGGTTCATTTGTAAATGAATTTAAGGCGATGCGGTCTTCTCTTTCGGCAACTAATCCATCCATTTTCTTGTTAGCTTAGTCACCAGGAGCTTCAAGTGGTTTTGTAAACTGTATCTTCTTGCTTGCCGAGTGTATAGAGCATTTCCTGGTACAATTTTGTGGTGTGATAGCTGAAACTGATTTTCCTTCATCTGAAATATGATCGACGCGAATGCAATATGACTAACCTCGAGTTGTGTTGTTTTAAGATTAACAGCCAATTTGCTTCCGGTTGTCACAGTTGGTCTTACTTTTTATTCATCTTTAACCCAAAAAATAAATTTATGGGCACGTATAGAGAACTTGGATGACAAATTTGATCGTTGGTTTTGGAAATCGGTTATTTGATTAGAATAAACAACCTTAATCATAAATGGTTCCATAGCTCAGTGGTAGAGCATTTGACTGCAGATCAAGAGGTCACCGGTTCGAACCCGGTTGGGCCCTTTTTACCTTCTGAAGGCTTCAACAAGACCTACTGGCTCAGTGTACAATCTAATCTCTGACAGGATTCCTAAACTTTTACCAGCACCTGGTTGGCATCTTGATGAGAAACCCATGCACCACTTGCTAATATTTTGTTTGCACATTGAATGAAAAGTTAGCTGAATTAACTAGGAGCTCATATGGACGCAGCAAAATCACATATTGTCACCTATCAAGCACGGATGTTTCAAAATTGGTGACGTATCTGTATTGGTACCGTATCACTATTGGATACTTGGAGATAGTATATTCTGAAGAGGCAAATGCCCTGGACCTCTCGCACCCTAAGCGAGAATCATACCACTGGACCAAATGCCCTGCTGATGGACACAAATCAGAAACATTTCTTTCAAAATGGAAATCCGGGGGGTCAAGTGAAGTGTAACGATTCTATATTCTGAAGAGGCAATAGAAAGTGGAACAGAAACTACTCCAAATTCTGCAAAATGTAAGAATATATATCAGAGAATGGAAACAACTGATTTACGGATAAATTCATTCAATAACACTCATGCTTAGAGATCAGGATTTGGGTCTAGTTTTTTTGTTCAGAATACTGTTTTGGGTTTCTAAGGGTACTGGGAATGTTGGTTCTGCATTAAAGTCATTTGAAGAAATGACTAGAATTCTTTGGTTTGTACTTATATGAATCCTGGAGAGACAAACTGGGGTATTGAGTTGTTTGGGTCTCTGGAAGAGAGAAATGTTGTTTCATAGGATTTGGTTATTGTATTCTCTCTGTAACTCTCGTTGCTTACCACTGCTAGACCTTTGGTGGGCATCAACTTAGAAATCATAGACTTGTTCTGTTTTGGTTCAGACACAAATGATAATATGGATTCCAAAACTGCTAGGGTGGTAGCTTCAACTTCCTTTAGAAGACTGACATCAGCTACAAGGTCATTCTTTTTGTTGGCAGTTCTTTTAAGATCTGCAAGGCACTTTCGGATCACCTTGGTAACTTTCTTTCTGGAGGCAATGTATGTGTCAACTTCATTTGAACGTCTACGGATGGACGACTGAAGATCTTGGACAGATTCCTTCATTTGAGACAAAACGTCCGTAACAGTGCTGCAAACATCCAACAACATGATAGATCCGTCCAAGACTGTTTGTAGGCATTTTCCGTCATGGGTAGAAAGGAAATCCTCAACAGATTCGTACAAGTCCTTTAGGCCAGCTAAATTGCTAGAGATGGATGAAGAAGAGGTGGCTAGTTCTGAAGATCTTAACCGGCACAATTGCTCCTCAACTGCAAGAGTTAAGAGGATGAGATTCGGTGGGTAAACTGATTGAACGAGTGTGGAACGTTTTGTTTCAGGAAGCCATTGAAATTCACTTTGGTTTGCAGAAGAAGATATAGAGATGAATTTAGTTTTTGTTGATGAAAGCTCTCACAGTCACTTCTTGCAGGTTGTCATGTGGCGGAACTACCGCAACTACTTTCCATGTCTGTTGATTGTTTGTCTATAGCTTAAATCTGTACATGCTAATATATATACCTGTATGTGCTCGAGTGGCGCTGTTTGTGCATCTACCAGTTAATACCTGTCTTTTAAGAACCTCAAGCATTGACCTCTGTCACATGATATGGAGGAAGAAGCCATTCTTTTTCTTTAAAATTCTTAATTCGTTGTCACAGCTCCAGCCTCACGAATGCAATTAATGGTTAACAACCAGCACCATACATGGCAGAAGTAGAAAATTACGAGTTTGTTTGTTTATTAAGTTGACATATAAAAGAAATAAACAGATATGATGATGCATAAACTCACCCAACAAGAAGAATCTTGACAGACTTGAGATCAAGGCGAACCAAACGTGTTATCCTGAATGATTTTCATATAAATCGCTGATCGGCCAATTCATATGTCCCCTTGTTAATCAACCGTTAGAATCTTCACATGTTCATTTGATGTTTTCATCAAGATCAATGCTTCCTCAATAATTCTAACCAAAATCAATACACCTGGAACAAGATTTTGGTTACCAAGTAATTTCGTATGGTTCAATGACGCAACATATAATTACCAAATGTAAACTTGGACGAAAAAGAAGATATAATGTGAATTTGCGACAAATGTTTTGAGTAAGTGTATTAATATACTTTGTTGTTTCTTTTGTATACAAAATGTACAGTCAAAATTCCACTGGGCATTCCCTGATAAAATGCGGAAAATACCGATGGGAGGTGAATATATCTATGGATCTATTGGTTAAGAATGTTAAGAAGTGAAACTCGGTTCTTGATCAAACACCGAAAGACAGATTCTAGTCCATCTTCAAGATCTTGAAGGTTCATCTCAAGAGCAGCCAATGGCTTCTGCACTTCTTTTGCTTCAATGACTTTGTTTTTCAATGCGGCATCGACCTTGGTTACCTCAGTAACAACTTGTTGTGTTGCGCGTTTAGTGGTCAACTTTGAGACTAGTGACCAGTTGCTTTGCTTTGGTCCAGATAGGTAAGACAATACAGATTCAAAAACTGCAAGGGTAGTTGCTTCAACTTCTGCTAGGAGGCCGACTTCGGTGATGAGATCATTGTTTTTGTTGGTGTTCCTTTTAAGATCTGAAAGGCAGTTTCGGATGATTTTGCAGGCTTTCTTTCTTGAGCTCGTGTATGCGTCAAATTCATCTGATCTCCTTCGGATAGATGACTGAAGATCCTGGGCAGATTGTTTCATCATAGACAAGACATCCTTAATGGTTGCACACACATCCAATAACATGACAGATGTGTCCAGAACTGCATCTAAGCATTTTCCATCTTCAGTAGAAAGGAAATCCTCAACACAGTCATACAAGTCCTTTAGAGCAACCAAGTTGTTGGAGATGGATGAGGTGAGATCTGAAGATCTCAATTTGCACAATTGTTCTTCAACTGCAAGAGCAAGAGGGTGAGATCTGGTAGGCAAACTGATGGTGCGAGTGTGGTAAGCAATTTTGTTTGAGGAAGACATTTTCAGTTTCTTTAAAAGCGGAAGAAGGTATTTGGATATACAAGTTTTATATGTAGAATTATGATTTGATGAAGGTTTGTTCAGCTGGTGCTCCTTTTATACACAAGCTACAAGAGGGGTACAAATTCATCATGTGGTGGACCTTCCTCCATCTTCGCCGCTGTCTACGCATTAACAGAAAGATAGTAATGCATCTACGTGCATGAATGGATTCCTACCAACATGCATGGTTGTGTATCGTTGTTAGTCATCTGATCTACCAATTCCAACATTTGGAATCTCGATAGCCTTGGGTTCCCTTCTTACTCCAATTAAGTATACATGTCTTGCTGTACGTATATATGGATTATCTTCTCGATCATAAAAAGATCTGTTAAACATATGTTAACCCATGATTCCTGAACTATACATGATATGGCAATATTAGTTCGACTCATCAAGTACAAGAATGAATAATCTCTTCAAAAGCTTAAACAAGAGAAGCATAGAAGTTGGTACCTTCCTTAGATTGTGGTCAGCTGTCCAGGGAACACTGAAGAACAAAATGATTCCTATAATCCCTCTGTGTCCCTTTGCATCTATCACTCATATTTGTAGATTCATGACTAAGCAAAATGTATCGACAAACACCCATTTGAGCAGAAGTCTTCCTCATCAGGAAACATAAGCTCCATATTCTGGCGATAAACCCTCAAAATATTCTAACCTTGCGGACCTCAATTCCACAAAGATTCTCAAGACCACCAGAAATCCTATCGACAATCATAAATCTCCTGATGTCACACAAATATTGTGAACACATAAATCACGAAGGCATCTACATGTTCACAATCAATGTTCGTGTTCTAGATACAGACTCATGTTGATGATACATTTGCACTGATTCCTTGGCTCAAAACCCTCGGGTTTATCACAGCCTCGTCTAATAACACCGCGAGAGGCGTTTGCGCATGGAATATGAATAAAACAAAGAAAACAAAGTATAAAAGTAAAGATTCATGGAGCATTAAGCGAATGTAAAGTACTGAAATGTAAATAAGACTGGGATTTACGTGGTTCAGCACTAAGGCCTACATCCACGGGGTTGTTGTTTCACTATGTACTTGGTGATTACAGAGATAGTCAAGTGACTTTGGAGTTTACATTGGTCTGTATATTGTAAAGGACAAACTTACACTCACAATCTTTCTCTCTCCTTCTCTCCCTGATTTTTCCGATCCCCTCACTCTTGGTGGAGAGGGGGTATTTATAGGGTTAGAGTGTGGGACCTATCTCTGAGGGCCGTTGGAACCTTATCTTCTTGTGTTTTGTGTCAATCACGCGGAGGTCTTCGTTCATTACTTGATCACGCAGAGCCATCCTCGTTCGTTCCACGGGTTGATCGACACGTATACTGCTCAGAGAGTTTAATGCGGGTAGTTGAGGCGCCTGCTCGTGTCAGACAAGTGTCTTCTGCCCCTGTCACGTCCATGTCAGTTAACTTTCTCTTCACCGTTGATCTTAGCTTCTTTTGGGGATGAGATAAAGTAACTCTTCGGGAATTATTTGGTGCTCCGCAGTACATCGTGTTTTCGGTGTATCTTTTAACTTCTGCCCTTAGATTTGTTCGGGCAAAGATCCTACGTCGCCGGGATAGGCTTCTTGGCTATGGGCGTGTGTCATCGTGTTTTGATGATTTTTCCTGCATGCTCTCCACGTATCTTCCTCTATACACGTGTTCGATGATGAAATATGTACACACAATTTGCCCCTTTTCTTCGGGCTTGAATGTTTAGTGGGAGCATTGAAGAAAACAGACGTTACATATTCTTCCTCTATCCTAATAACTTCACCTAGATACTTGGGCATGTTTCTTATTCGTGCATTAACTGCTCATTTAATGGGCACATTTCCCATTCCTCCGTTAATTTCTTTCTCTTTCTTTCGAGTATATTAAGGAGAGAAGAAGAATTAATTTCATTCTCCCTAAAAATTAATTTCATTCTCCCTGTCAGTCTTCATTCTTTGTTCTTCAACCATTGAATTCTCTCTGCCTTAGCATTAATCACGCTCGCTTCTTCTTTGTTTCTGATTTGTTGTCCTCTTCCTGCTGCTGTTTGTGGTGGTAAGGTTTCTTTTCTTTGTTTCTGTTGTTTTAAGTTGTGTTGATTGTAAATTTTCTGCTGTTGATCGTATCGTAGCCTCCTATTTCTGCTGCTGTCGTCCCTTGTTTGTGATGAAGAACCTCTTTTAATGCTTGTATGCTAGTTTGCCCCTGTTCTTCGTCTCAAGTCGAGGAGGCCATTGTTTTACTTGTATTGATTGGACTTTTGAGTTTAGGGTTTTAGGGTTTTGGGGAATTTCAAGCATGTATGCTAGTTTTAGGGTTTTTGTGCTATGTTGAGATGGACTGCTATTTATGTGGTTTTTTGATCTTTGGTGATGTCCTTGTGTTTGTTTCTAACTTGTTTATGTTGTACCTCTTCACAGCCATGTCTGACCGTCCGCGGCTTCCTTATCAAACTTCGGGTTCTAGTCCATCGAGATCCCTCCGCGCAGAGAGTCTCAAAATGATCCCCGTGGTATTAGATTTTCTTCTTATGGGGCGAAGGCCTCTTCTCCTAGGAAAGAGGGTCCCTCAAAAAATCCTTCCGGGTCTCGAAACGCTGCCGATCGTGCGGTTTCTCGTCCTCGTGATGACGTTAGGTGTACGCAGACACCTCCTCGTGCTGTCTCATTTGATGTTCCTCCTCTGCGTTCTGTAGTGCCCGTGCATCACCCTCTGCCGCCACCTCTAATACTTTCTTTCAAAGGGAGGAACACCAAAGGTGGTGTCCCGAGAGCTGAATCTTCTAAGAATCCTTCTTTGAAAAGAAGAGCTTCCGAGGCTTTTATTGGTTCATCCGATCCCGCGGAAGAGGATGAGGCTGCCCCGGTGATACGCAGCGTTTCGGTCAGCAAGAAGAAAGTTACGTTCAAGCATACTGACCTTGAAGTTTTCAAGGAAAAGCATGAGCTTCAAGCCTTCGAGGTTCGTTTCTATGCCCCTGAGGATGATATTACTTATGAGCTCATCTCGAAGTATCAGTTTGATGAGTTTCACTTGTTGACTACGGTTGGAGCCTTCGAGGCGGGTCTTATGCTGCCGTTGTACAAGTCTGGTGACTCCTTTTATTACGATGTGCTTGCTGGTCGTGAAGGCTCTTCCACCAATACTCACAGTCGTTCTGTGTCGCAATTATCGGGGAATTATCTCCGTGCACTGAGGGAGTGTTATCTGCGGAGTAAGGGGGAGACGACGATGACGTGTTACGTTCCAAATCCCGCACAGAGGGAATGGTATACTCCTGAAAACTTCAACAACTCCTTCGGTGATTACGTCAATAGTAAAAACCATAAACCGTGGAGTGTTAGCCTTCGGAATCTCGCTGCTCCTCGGGGCGAAATTCGTCTGTTAAGTGAGGTGAGCGATGCCAAACTGAAGTATGTTCCAGGCACCGAGGGGTCTAGTCAGCGGAAACTTTTTCCGGCACGTGAGAGGATCAAGCGTGACCATGATTATGAGTGGCACGCTACTGTTATTGAAATTGTTGGTCCTTAGGCGTACGGTTGGATTCCCGGTCCGCGCGGTTGGCGTCCTTCTGAGAGTAGCAGGCCACGTGAATCTCCTCCTGCTCATTATGGAGATTTCTGTCCCTGGAGTTTAAATTTTGAAGGAATGAACTTTCCTTATTCCCTCGACGTCGTTGAAGGAGACGAGGAGGAAGGTTCTGGTTCTATACTTCCACCGAAGAGTGCCACTACTGCCAAGGTATGCAGATTCTGGCCGCGCCTCTCCTCCTTTTAAAAATCAAACTGTTCGAGGAAATAAATCTTTTTGTGGAACGTGTTGGTTTGCAGGTGTCGAAGAAGAAAAAGATTGGTCCGAAGCAGTCTTCTACCATTGTGACGGGTGAGGCTGAGGTTCATGCAGAAGTTACCAGTCCGGTGAACGAAGAGTTTGCCGACGATGAGGAACTGTCTGATGGGGAAGAACGCACTGATACTTCCCCTCTCCATGTCGAGGAGGAGATTTGTGCGGGTTGTGATGGTGATGAGGGGAGAAATAATGCCGCGGTAGCTGACGGCAGTGTTATTGCTGATATGTCTGTTCCTGCTGGTGATGCTGCGAAAACTCTCCCCACCATTTCTCAAGAGTTCTCTTTTGACAGGATTTATTCCGCAGGGGAACTCTTTGACGATGCTCTTGATTTTCCTGAAGACTTCTCTCTGCTTTCCCCCAATGATGATTGGGATGTGCTCGGGGGTTCTGGTAAGGAAGACGCTGCTATTCAGGACGGGGGCGCGGATGGTCATGATGCGCTTGTTGATGCCGAAACTTGTGCTGATGGGGAAATATCAGAAAAGGGGAAGTCCGTGATTGACTCTCCTTCCGAGGATTTCCCTCATTCGCTGACGTTTGAGGGTGAGGACGCCATAATGGATTGGCTCAAGAAAAAGGGTCTGCTGTTTGTCCCCCATCCTGCCCCGGTGGTTACTGGTGAAAAGGATTCCGATGCGTATACCCGTCGGATGATGGAACTATATTCCAAGGCGCGGGTATCTGAGATGTGGGGGAAAAGCTTGAGTGTTCCCGAAGCTACCCTTGTATCGGAGCCTCCTACTTCTGTCACGGATATGATGGCCATAGCCGATGGGTACCAATATGGTTTTCCTCAGCAGCGTGTCTTGGAGGTAAGTCTTCGTTTATATCTCTTCGTGACGATTGAATCCTTCGGTGAAATAATGTTTGCCGTTTTGATGTGTAGATGATGAGGAGTGAGCATTGTAACCATGTGTTGTATCAATTCTTTAAAGCGAAATATTTGAAGATGGAGGCTAAGCTTCGTCACAGAGAAAATGAATTATCTGCGGCTGAGGTGGAAATAGAAGAACTGAAGAAAAGCCTTAAAGAGAAAGAAAGGCTGGGTGAAGCGGAGGCTGGTCTTCGTTCAGAGCTTGCTGCCGTTCGCGCTGAGTTAGAGCAAACTCGCGGCCAAGTTTCAGCTTTCACAGGTTTGGTTCTTTTTCCTCTTTTACCCTCGCAGTGCGTCGTAATTCCTCTATATTACTTAGTTGTTCTGTCTGAGTCTCCCCACCCTATCTCCAGTGGGTGGCGTCCCCGAGCTGATATGGATTCGAAACGAAAGGGCACGACAAAAATCTCGTATCAAAGAGCTGGTCGAGAAAATTAAGAGCGAAGCCAAAAAGTGGGACGCTCGGGCTGAGGGATGGCGCGCAAGGCATGTTCAAATGGTTGATATGCAGAATCTGTATAACCATGACCGTACTTTGTTCAATGGTACACTGCTGTGGACACGTGAGAATCTGCGGGAATCCCGTGAGCGCACTTCATTGTTGGAGTCTAGGATACATCTTCTGGAAGAGGAATTACGAAAGGCTCGCTCCCTTCCTTTTCCGGGAGTTAAGGAGAGCATGTTGTGTCTTACCAGAGAAAGGGACGATGCCCGAGCCAAAGTTGGGGCTCTAAGCAAGGCCCTTGCTGCGTCTCGCGTTGAAATAGCTCGCCAGGCTGAGTCTGAGAGAAATCTTGAAGTATGTATGTACAGACTTAGCAAAGGGGTATCAGAGATAAACAACGAAGTCAACCACCTTCGTCACATGGATTCGATGAAGCAGGTAGAATTAGATGCCAGTCAATTTACTCTCACCAACCTTCAACTAGATTATAAGAAATTATCCGCGGAATATGACCATCTTGATGAAGCGCGAGATGCGGTTGTTAATGAGCATGAAGAGGCTTCGGCTTGTGTCGAAGGTATAACCCTATTTCATCGAGTGTGATTGTGTATTTTCTGTGCTAACTCCCTGGTGTTGTCTTTTTCAGAGCTCGAGGGACAACTCCGCGTTGCAAAAGAAAATTTTGAAAAGGCTCAATCTTCCTTAGCGCAGCAGGAAGAACAGACTAATCATTTTAAGAGTTTGGCGGCATCCCGCGAGGAGGCCGTTGGTGCTGCTTCTAAATAAGTGAATCGTCTATCTTCGTTGTTATCCCAAGCCCAACAGCGGACGACAGTTATTATGCATAAGGCTCGGTGTCAATTGGCTGAGGAGACAAACAAGATGTTGGAGAAGATTGAGCTTGGCCTTAAGACCGAGCATGGCCTCGTGAAGAACTATTCGCGTCGTCCAGTACCTGCTTCCTTGCCTGGCTCCTCGGGACCCTCATCTGGTGGGAGCGTCCCTTCAACTCTTCGGACCAACCCCGCTGATGGGGCGGCATCTTCCAAGTAGACACCATGGCATTAGCCCTTAGTTAAGTTTTGGTAGTATTTTGTAGAAAGAATATTTTTGATGTGTATTCTTCCTTGAATTGGCCTTGCCGCTTTTTGTAATCAACCTTTATGAAATGGATCCTTCTCTTGATATACCTGCAATGTTGGTTTGTTTTTATTTTAAGCATTGTGAGGAAGGACATTAAAAATCAAAGAAGTGTTTTAAGTGTTTGGGTGCGATACTGAAGGGAGGTACCTTCGTGATCGTCTTGAGACCTGTCACCCCGCTGGCGAACCCTGGGCCAGAGGATTCCCAGACGGTGGGGGACGAGGCAACGTTCTAGGATATGGGGTTAAAATATTTACATACACCCATTCCGTCGACCCGTTGCCTTAAGATTGGTTGGGTATCTCTTTCTGCTGGGTGCCTTCCCCCTGGTCTTACACTTATGGACACTGATGGGGGATCCCTGAGAGATTGTAGATTAACTAATTTCCCCAATATTGTTGATAGGTTTAGTTTACTTGATTTTTAGAAAGCTTGTTTGATTGATAGGTTGAGGCCTGCAATTCCTCGTCCAGAGATAGAAACATGTAGAGCGCTCACGCTGCCTTCTTCTTCTGGTACTCTTCACGCAGATGCAAAGCTGCGTTGCTCCTATGGGAAGTATGTTTTAAGCCACTTAGCATTCCAAGGATGCCGGAGGACCTCGCCTTTCAGATTACGAAGGTAGTAGGAACCGCTTCCCGCAATGTCGTGTATTATAAAAGGTCCTCCCCACGTAGGTGCTAACTTTCCCCATATCTTTTCTCGTTGATACTGTGGGATTGTTCTCAACATATACTGCCCCTCTACAAAATTTCGAAGCTTTACCTTTTTGTTGTACTCCCTTGCTAGTCTTCGTTGATAATTTTCCATCTTTTGTAATGCTGCTTCCCTTCTTCCTTCTAAGTCGTCCAATCTCTCTAACATCATGTTTGTTGTGAGATTTTTCTCCCAATCTTCAGTCTTTGTGGTTGGCATGAGGATCTCTGTTGGGATGACTGCTTCAGCTCCATAAGTGAGGAGAAACGGGGATTCCCCGGTGGCAGATCTTCGTGTTGTCCTGTATGCCCATAACACATTGTGCAACTGTTCACACCATCTCCCCTTATGCTCGTCTAATATTTTTTTGAGGATAAGGGCGAGGGTCTTGTTGGTGGCTTCCTCTTGTCCATTGCTTTGAGGGTATATGGGAGTGGATTTGTGCTTCCTTATTTTGAAAGTATCGAAGAGCATGTCTATATTTTTCCCCTGTAATTGCTTACCATTATCAGACACAATTTCCGCGGGTATGACGAATCTGCAAATGATGTTCTGGAATATGAAAGTAAACACATCCACGTCTCTGATCCTGGCCAAGGCTTTAGCCTCCACCCATTTACTGAAGTAGTCCGTGGCTACTATCAAAAATCGTCTTTTCCCTGACCCTTCGACGAAAGGCCCGACGATATCTATGTCCCATTTTGCGAATGGCCACGGACTATCTACAGAATTTAACATTGTTTCCGGCGCGTGTATCTTTTTGGCGAAGCGCTGACATTCTTCACACCGTCGGGACATTCTTGCGGCATCTTGTATCATTGTGGGCCAGTAATATCCTTGCGTTTTTTCTTTGTCGGCTAGTGATCTCATGCCGCTATGATTCCCTGCGTCGCCATAATGTATGTCGTTTAGAATTCGATGCCCCTCTTTCCGGGATAAGCAACGTAGTAACGGTCCGAGGAAGGATTTCTTGTACAAGACCCCATCCCGAAGATCATATCTTCCTACTTTGGAGAGTATTTTCCTAGCTTGTTTATGGTCCGCGGGTAAGCTTCCTTTTTCGAGAAACGCATGGATCACTATTCTCCAATCATCTTCGTTGCTGAAGTATTCCTCCTGATTTGCTCTTGACAGGATATCTTCTTCATCAAAATCGTTATGGATATCTTCTTCTACCTGGTCTTCGATATTTTCTTCCACTTTATCTTGATTGGTAGCGAAGGAGAATTGAGATGCAATCGAAGGATCGTATATCCTTGTTATTTTAATAGCTTCGACGCTTTTGTCCTTCAGCATGGATGATATATATGCTAGGGCATCCGCGTGCCTGAGATCCCTTCTGCATAAGTGTCGGAACTTGATGTTCGGAATTTGTAATGCCAATGTTTGGACCAAGGCCATGTAAGCTGAGAGGGTGTCATCGTAAACCTTGTACTCGAGCCTTATTTGCCGTATGACAAGCTGTGAATCACTTGTCAGTCTTACATCGGTTACCCCCATCTCTATTATTATACGGAGAGCGTATACGACTGCCTCTTATTCGACGATGTTTTTGGTATGCTCTTTGAATTCTAACCTGAGTGCCTGTACAATCCTTTCTCCGGTTGGTGTGGTGATGACGATGCCTATTCCTGCTCCTTCCTTATTTTTGGATCCATCAACGAAGACTTCTCATTGTCTTTGACTCGCGGGTTCGAGGATATCCATTGGTTCCTTGCTTTCTTCCTCGGCTTCTGGTATTCCATTAATCTCTTCGTCGTTGTCCAGGGGGAGGTCTGCTAAGAAATCCTCCAAAACTTGGGATTTTCGAGAATGTTGAATTTCATGAATGATGTTGAATTGGTCCGGGTGGATGTTCCACTTGGTTATTCTGCCCACTTTTCCCGCGCTTTTGAGGACTGCCTCCAGTGGTGCTTTGCATGGGACCCAGACGAAGTGAGTTAGGAAGTAGGTTCTCAGCTTTTTAGTAGCCCATACCAATGCTAGGATAAGTTGTTCGATATTTGTGTAGTTCTTTTCCGCAGAATTGAGGGTCTTACTGACGTAATAGATAGGCTGTTCTATCTTCGTATTGGTTTTGACCAACACTGCGCTAACTGCGTCTTCCGTTGCTGCTATGTATAATGCCAAAACCTCATCGGGATCCGGCTTCTGCAGGATCGGAATTGAAGCTAGGTGTTCTTTGATATTTTGGAAGGCTTCTTCGCATTCTTCGGTCCATTCAAACTTACTCCCTTTTTTGAGGATATTGAAGAAATGTTTGCATTTATCCGAGGATCGGGCAATAAATCTTCCCAAGGCTGCTATGGACCCATTGAGCTTTTGTACTTCTTTTAAATTCTTCGGGGATGGCATTTCTACTATGGCCTGAATCTTTACTGGGTCTACCTCGATGCCCCTTTTTGTTACCAGATATCCGAGGAATTTTCTCGAGGTGACACCGAAAGTACATTTCTCTGGATTCACTTTCATGCGATGTTTCCTCATTGCTTCGAAGATATCTCTCAGATCCTTGTGGTGATCTTTTCGCAGATTTCTTTTGACGAGCATATCATAAACGTAGACTTCTAAGGTACTACCAATCCATGGCCTGAAGATAGCATCGACCATTCTTTGGTATGTTGCTCCTGCGTTTCGAAGTCCAAAGGGAATTCTAGTGTAGCAATAAAGGCCATGGGCGGTGTAGAACGCTGTGTGTGGCTGATCTTCTTCTGCCAGGGCTACTTGGTTGTAGCCAGAATGTACGTCCATGAATGATAGTTCTTCATATCCTTCTACTGCTTCTACCAGCTGATCTATGCTTGGTAGGGGATAGCTGTCCTTTGGACATGCCTTGTTGAGGTTGGTAAAATCGATGCATATTCTAACCCCCTCCATTTTTCTTAGGAACGACGACCATGTTGGAGATCCATGTAGGGTACTTAACTTCCTTGATGAAACCTGCGTCTAATAGTTTCCTAAGTTCTTTTTCCACTGCCTTATGATACTCCGGTGCAACTTTTCTAATCTTCTGCCTGATCGGGGGAGTGTCTGGTTTGATGCGTAGCTCATGTTGGATTATTTTCGGGTCAATCCCCGGCATATCTCCTAGTTTCCAATCGAATACATCTGTGTATTCTTTAAGTAATTTGGTCAGGGAATCTTCTCTTCTTTCGTCCATTATGGTCCCTACTTTTATCATCTTCGGGTTTTCTTCCGTTCCTATGTTGATTTCTTTTACGGGCTCTACTGGCGTGAACACCGGCTTCGGGTTCCCGAGGACTGGGGCGTTCTTTGATTGCTATTTGGTATGTTTCTGTCCTTCGTTGACTGCTGAAGTACTTGTCTCTGTGCTTAGGACACTATCATCTTTTGTTAAACCCCTTCCTGTAGTTTCCTTGAGGAATAGGTCTATGGCCTTTTCTTTCGAGGCTTCTTTGTTTTTAATTCTTCGGGTCTTTTGCTGCTCTTCTTGTTCGTTGTTGATACGATCCTGAGTGGCTTGGCACTCTCTTGAAGAGACCCGATCCCCCTTGATTTCCATTACTCCCTCAGGTGTAGGGAATCTGAGATATTGGTAGTACGTTGCCGCCACTCCCTTGAGTTTATGTAACCATTTTCGTCCAATAATGGCGTTGTAGGGGATGGGGCGTCCACTACGCTGAATCGTGTTTCTAATTTCATGGGTCCGGCGTCAACTTGCAACACGATATCTCCCAATGGCTTCGTGGGTGCTCCATTGAATCCGTAGATGGTGTAATAAGAAGTCATTATCTGTTCTTCATGGAGCTTCATTCGTTTGAATGCGTCGTAGAATAGAACGTTCACTGAGCTTCCCCCGTCTATGAGGATCTTTTTAAGGTTACATCCAGCCACTGGAAGTGTGAGGACCAGGGGGTCGTTATGGTCTTCCATATCTTCTTCGATATCTTCAGCATCGAAGATAATAGGTGAGTCCATCCACTCTTCGTGCTCTTCCACCTCTATCCCATCGATCTTATACAATTCGCAGCGGTCCTCGAATTGCTTCCGTAACCTCTTTCCTATCTGTGTTGTAAGTTAGGGCCCTGTGGTTTCAGAACACGAGATGGTGTTAATGGTGTGGTTCCCTTCTAGAAGTTGGACTAGCTTGGTTCGTTTGGATCTATCCTCGGCGACATCCTTTCGTATGAAATGTTTGAGCTCGCCAGCATCAATCAATTTTTGGATCATTATTTTGAGGTTTTTACATTTTTCGGTCTGGTGCCCGTTGAAGCAGTGATATTCACAGTAATCTTTAGATTTCTCGGTTCTTGGGGGATGTTTTCCCTTAGACCATGGCCACTCCAGATTTTCCCTTCCTTTGATCTCTCGCAGGATCCGAGCATAGCTAGTATTGAGCTTTGTGTAAACTTGATCTTCGAATTTTCGATCGTCTTTTCGTCTTTCGTCCCTTCGTTCCTTCCTGTCTTCGCGAAGCCGTTCCACTGAGCAATTCCTCTTGGCCCCATTGGTTTGTTCTACAGAATTGGTACGGTGAGACCTCTGCGGGTACGCCCTCGGGTTTTCACGCTGGATTTCTTCAAGACGAGCGTGCTTTTCAATAATTATTCGAAGATCTCCCTCTGTCTTAGGCACGCTTCCATGAATTTCAACAAATAGTTGACTCATTCGGTCTAATCCCCACTTGTAGCAGTTGATACTTACCACTGGGTCCACACTTCCTATGGCTTGGCAGATCTTGTGCCATCTGTTTGTGTATTCCCGTGTGGTTTCCTTGTATCCAATTGCCAGTGAGAATAGATTATCCATCTCGGTGTTAACATCCTTGTTGTACATGTAAGTTCTTAAGAACTTTTCTGTGAGTTGGTCGTAGGAGTGGATGGAGTCTGGCGGCAGATTATCAAACCAAGACAATGCCGATCCCTTCAAGCTTGACGGGAAGTATCTATAGAGTACGGCGTCGTTCTGACTCCATCTAGCTAAGACACGGTTATAATACCGAATATGTGCAGCGGGATCACTGGATCCGTCATAGCATTCGAACGTCGGGACAGGGAACTTCAGCGGAATAGGGGTGTTGGCCAGGCGCTGAGTTAGGGGTGTGGAGTTAGCCTCTCTCATGACCTCTTCCAACCTTCCCCCGCCTTGTCTACTTTTTAATTGCCTGATCTCGGCCATCATTTCATCACGTATCTCCTCCATCGCGCGGTGATGCCCTACGCTCTTCTGCTCGTGATAGTCCGACTGTCTGTCATTATAATCTGGGTCGGACGCGCTACTTCCCCTAGTCGCGTCTCCATTGGCTGCTACGATGACTCTTCGGTCTCGATTTGGTTCTGGTGCCTTCGAATTTGCCTCATCAAGTTGCTGGCTGGTCTTCGTGCTTAGGGAAATTCGGTCTTTTAAATCTTGTTTTTCTCTGGCCAGCAAAGCTACAGCATCTGCGTAAACCTGCTGGCTCTTCTTCAATTCTTCAAGCTCTGCCATCAGTCGATGTGATTGGTTGGACCCCTGATTGGGAGTCCCAGCTCGTGCTACTACGGCTATGGTGACACCTTCCTCCATGGTTTGTACTAAAGGTGGTGGAGGTTCAGCTTCGATTGTGGGAATCTCCAAATCGGGCGGAGTGCCTACCGGCACAGTTTGATTCTGTTCGTTTGTTGATGGCATTCCGAGGGTTGGCGGGTGCGCGGGTTGATGTGTTCTGGATTCATCCACCCTTTCTTTTGGTTGGTGAAATTGATTTGTAGCAAAGTTGCTGGTTTCCGCAGGCTTTGGGGATGCCGCTGCCGTACTGTACTTTGTTGCCGCTGCTCTGAGGGCCGCGGCTGCTACGGAGTTAGCGTTCACAGGCGAAGTGATTTCCGCATTATCTTGCCTCTGACTAGTCATTTTGGCGTTGTCTCCTTTCTGCTTGCTCCGGGTGATGACCGGGGTTGTCCTTGGTGCTTCCTTTGACGAGGCTTTGGATTTTCCCGCTTCCGGCATCTTTTCCCTCGTGCGGTCCTTTTCTTGCTTCTTTTGACAGGTCCTTTTGTCGTTCTCTTTCTGCACAAGGAAATTTCAAACAACGAGAAACAGTAACGTCCGTGTGGATCGGGTTAGTTCACTACATTCCTTACTCCAAGATAAGGAAAAATTTCCCGAGGGCCATAGAGAACTTAGTGCGAGTTTATTGAAGGTACGTGGAAAATGCACGTAGATTTTGAAAATTTTCGAAAAGCAATATAGATCCATGGATCTAAGAAATACACATCCATGGATCTTAAGCGATAGATCTTTTAACCAGTTTAAATTGCTTCGACAGATACTGCCAGAGCTAACGAAGTAGAGCAATCATATGACAATTTAATATGAAATCACAGGATAAGATAAATCTTTTACCGGGACGAAGTCCCTGTTTCTAGCGCCAAATTGTGAACACATAAATAACGAAGGAATCTACATGTTCACAATCAATGTTCGTGTTCTAGATACAGACTCATGCTGATGATACATTTTCACTGATTCCTTGGCTCAAAACCCTCGGGTTTATCACAGCCTCGTCTAATAACACCGCGAGAGGCGTTTGCGCATAGAATATGAGGAAAACAAAGAAAACAAAGTATAAAAGTAAATATTCATGGAGCATTAAGCGAATGTAAAGTACTGAAATGTAAATAAGACTGGGATTTACGTGGTTCAGCACTAAGGCCTACATCCACGGGGTTGTTGTTTCACTATGTACTTGGTGATTACAGAGATAGTCGAGTGACTTTGGAGTTTACATTGGTCTGTATATTGTAAAGGACAAACTTACACTCACAATCTTTCTCTCTCCTTCTCTCCCTGATTTTTCCGATCCCCTCACTCTTGGTGGAGAGGGGGTATTTATAGGGTTAGAGTGTGGGACCTATCTCTGAGGGCCGTTGGAACCTTATCTTCTTGTGTCCATCACGCGGAGGTCTTCGTTCATTACTTGATCACGCAGAGCCATCCTCGTTCGTTCCACGGGTTGATCGACACGTATATTGCTCAGAGTGTTTAATGCGGGTAGTTGAGGCGCCTGCTCGTGTCAGACAAGTGTCTTCTGCCCCTGTCACGTCCATGTCAGTTAACTTTCGTTGATCTTAGCTTCTTTTGGGGATGAGATAAAGTAACTCTTCGGGAGTTATTTGGTGCTCCGCAGTACATCGTGTTTTCGGTGCATCTTTTAACTTCTTCCCTTAGATTTGTTCGGGCAAAGATCCTACGTCGCCGGGATAGGCTTCTTGGCTATGGGCGTGTGTCATCGTGTTTTGATGAATTTGCATGCATGCTCTCCACGTATCTTCCTATATACACGTGTTCGATGATGAAATATGTACACACAAATATCTCTCAATTTCTGAACATGCAGCAAGTTTAATGCGACCTTCAGCGTCACGTTTAGCCTTCGCCTGGAGAATATCTGTCAAACCCTGATCCAGCTGGAAGAATTTTCCTCCCAATATATACATTGGTTTTCGACCTAGCGAGATAATCAGCAGCCCGATTCTTGTCATAAGAAGTTTGACATAAAAGGAAAGGCACCTTAATGATTTCTTTCAGGAGTGGCATGACATCTTCTCCGTCCTTGGACCTACACGCCCTTCAGAAAAATGAACAGCGTGTTTCGAATTGGAAAACATTTTCGCTCGACATTCTTCTCCATCAGCAAGTTGCTTGAGCATTTTCGCATCTTTAATCTTTGCCACCAACTAGGCATGAACTTGCCAAACTCCGATTTTCTCGACGAAACCAACATAAGCACAGATAGGGTGTTCTTCAAAGTTTGCATGTCGTTCAAAAATGTTAATCCCATATTTTGGTTCCCTATTCTTTTTAAAATAGACGTCCATGTAAACCATGTAAAAAATTTCAGATGACACCTTGTCTCCGGAGGAAGACGACTCCAACCTCCTCTGCTTCTTTGTGCACAAGAGATGACCTGCTGCACCTGCTTCTCTAAGAGTACGGGTCCACATACATGATTTTGCAGCATCACCAAAAGCGCGGTCCATCTGGGATAAAATATAAAATTCTGGATCGGGTAAATCTTTAACAACATCATCGTCGTCACTCTCGGAATCTTTCTGGATAGGTTAATTCTTCAACGACGCCATCGAAACTGTCGTCATCAGTCGCGGAATCGACGTCAGTTTCGGGATATGTTAAATCTACAAAATCAGAATCCTGAAGAATTACGTGTTTAAAAGGATCAAGACCATCATAATCTCCGTCAAGCTCGTCCAGAGTAGTTTTACAATCGGATAAATTTTCACTGTCATCAAAACTAGGGTCGTTCCCTAAAAGGACATCACGATACTGATGAAAATCTACAAAGTTTGGAAAACAATTGATCCTGGTACATTGGACCCAGACAAAAACAATGTTTCCATTGGATTACTCTTTCAAGCAATACCAGAATGTCTTGTTCTACAAGTTGGTGAACAGGAAACTTCAAAGAAAATTTGGGATGCAATAAAGGAACGTAATCTCGGAGTTGATCGAGTTAAAGAAGCCCGTCTGCAAGCCTTAATGTCTAAATTTCAAAGAGTGAAGATGAAAGACACTGATACTATTGATAGCTTTGCAGGAAAGCTATCAGAGATAGCCTCAAAAGTTGCGTCACTTGGACAATCCATTGATGAAGATAAACTGGTAAAGAAGTTTCTCAATAGTTTACCAAGATCCAAGTATATTCATATCATAGCTTCTCTCGAACAAGTCTTAGATTTAAAGAAGACTAGCTATGAAGATATAATTGGAAGATTAAAAGCATATGAAGAGAGAATCCTTGATGAAGAAAACAATGGAGAAACTCAAGGAAAACTCTTGTACACAAACTCTTACCAACAAAACTCTGCGACAAGAGGAAGAGGTCGTGGAAGAGGTGGTAGAGTAAACAGAGGCCGGGGAAGGGGAGGAAGGTTTAACTCACAAGATAGAACAACAAGTCAGAATGATCAAAACCAAGGGAAAGAAAAGAAGGATAGATCAAACATTATTTGTTACAGATGTGATAAACCAGGACACTTCTCCTCTGTATGCCCTGAAAGAATACAAAAGATGGAAGAAGCAAACAAGAATGAAACAAGGGAAGCAGATATAGCTCTTTTCATGCACGAAGTTGTATTCTTAAACGAAGGGAAACTAATACCAAAGAACTACGAATAAAAGGATGGAGAAGAAAGAATCTGGTATTTAGATAATGGAGCCAGCAATCACATGACTGGTAAGAGACACTATTTTTCTGAACTCAATGAGAAATCAAAGGACAAGTGAAGTTTGGGGATGGATCTTCTGTAGAAATTGAAGGGAAGGGATCAATTCTATTTCAGAGCAAGACAGGAGAACAGAAGCTTGTCACAAACATCTACTTCATCCCAAACTTACAAAGCAACATTCTAAGTTTAGGATAAGCTGCAGAAGTTGGATGTGATGTTAGAATGCGACAAGATTATCTAATAGTTCATGACCCAAGTGGAAGACTTTTAGTTAGAGTCTCACGCTCACAGAATAGACTCGAAAAGATAAGTCTCATGATTGGAAGGCCATTGTGTCTGAATATGAGACTGGAAGATCAGACATGGAAGTGGCACGTAAGGTTAGGACACATAAGTTTCAGAACCTTAAAAACTATGTCTCAGAACAAGATGGTTCGAGGGCTACCACAGATAAACGATGAATCAAGGATCTGTGAATCATGTTTAGTTGGGAAACAAACGCGTCAAGGTTTTCCAAAAGCAACAACATTCAGAGCCTCAAAGCCATTAGAGATTCTTCATGCTGATTTATGTGGTCCTATTACACCATAAACCCTTGCAAATAACAAATACATATTTGTTATTATAGATGACTTCTCAAGATATATGCGGTCTATTATTATGAAAGAATAGAGTGAAGCATTTGACAGATTCAAAGCTTTCAGAAATCTGATAGAAAAAGAGTTAAAAGAGGAGGTCAAAATGCTTAAAACTGATAGAGGAGGAGAGTTCACTTCCTTAGAGTTCAACAAGTTCTGTGAGTCAAATGGAATCAAAAGGAAACTCACAGCACCATATACACCACAACAAAACGGAGTGGTGGAGAGGAGAAACAGGACTCTAATGGAGATGACAAGAAGTTCTTTAAAGGATATGCAGGTACCTAATTATCTATGGGGAGAAGCTGTACGACACTCCACATACCTAATAAACAGGATACCTATGAAATCTCTGAAAGACATGACTCCATATGAAAGTTTGCGAAAGAGAAAACCAAACATAGATCATTTAAGAGTGTTTGGTTTCAAAGCATACGCAAAAGTTGATTCTGCAACTCTTAAGAAACTGGATGATCGATCTCAGACTCTTGTGCATCTAGGAATTGATCCTGGATCCAAATCTTACAGATTATTCAATCCAACAACGAAAAGAGTAATAGTGAGTCGAGATGTGGTATTCGATGAAAAAGCAAACTGGAACTGGAAAGAAACTAATGATGGACCAAGTAGGGATCAAGGAATGTTTCACATGAGATGGGGTCAAGTAATTGATGAAGGCGAAGGACCCATAATCATCAATACCAATGGAAACAATGATGTTAATAAGGAAGAAGAAGAGAATAATGAAAACACTGAGAATAACAAAGAAGAAGAAGAAGAAGAAGAAGAGATCGATGAAATAACTCAACTCATTCCACTGAGAAAATCAACAAGACAGATACAAAATCCACAGTATCTGGGGGATTATGTTCTTCAAGATGTAGAAGAATGTGAGATTATGTTACTTTCTGTTAATGATGAACCAAGGAATTTTCAGGAAGAAAAGGTCTCGACTAAATGGACACAAGCATGTAGAGAAGAAATTATTTCAATCAACAGAAAAAGACTTGGTTTCTAGTTGATAAGCCAGGTTGGGTAAAAGTGATTGGTCTTAAGTGGATCTCCAAAATAAAATGGAATGTTGATGGTGCTGTCAATAAATACAAAGCAAGGCTTGTAGCTAAAGGATATGTACAAGAATCAGGCATAGATTTTGATGAAGTTTTTGCACCAGTTTCTAGAATTGAATCAATACGCTTATTAATTGCAAAGGCAGCATCAAACTCATGGGAAATTCACCACTTAGACGTTAAGACAGCATTCTTACATGGTGAATTGCGAGAAGATGTGTATGTTGAACAACCAGAAGGTTATGAAGTAAAAGGACAAGAGCATAAGGTTAATAAGTTATCAAAAGCTCTATATGGTCTAAAACAAGCTCCTCGATCCTGGAATACAAAGTTAGATCAAATCTTAAGAGAAATCAGATTTGTTAAGTGCTCTAAAAAAACATCAGTATACAGAAGAGAAGAAAAGGGAACGCTTCTTGTGATTGCAGTCTATGTAGATGATCTATTTTTGACTGGCAACTCCCTTAAGGTGATCAATGAGTTCAAGAGAGAAATGTCATCAAAGTTTGAGATGTCAGACCTCGGAAAATTCACTTATTACCTTGGCATAGAAGTCCATCAAGGAGTAGATGGGATTCAGATTAAACAAGAAGCTTATGCAAGGAGAATTCTGAAAGAAGCAGGACTTGAAACTTGTAATCCAACTAAGATACCAATGGAGTTTGGACTTAAAGTTTCAAAGGAACAAGAAGAAGCAGAGATTGATTCAACGAGTTATAGAAGAAATGTTGGATGCCTAAGATACTTATTACACACAAGACCAGATTTGGCTTTCTCTGTGGGAGTAGCAAGCCATTATATGCAGAGTCCACGCAAGTCTCATGGTGATGTAATAAAGCAGATATTGAGATATCTAAGAGGAACAATCAGCTGTGGATTGAAGTATGGTCGAGGAGGATCAAAAGGAATTGTTGGGTATTGTGGCAGCAGTCATAATATTGATCAAAAGGTACAACTAGTCATATATTTTATCTAGGTGAAGCACCTATTACATGGTGTTCACAGAAGCAAGACACTGTAACCCTCTCATCCTGTGAAGCTGAGTTTATGGCTGCAACAGAAGCAGCTAAACAATCAATATGGCTTCAAGAACTGTTGGGTGAAATCAAAGGAAGAGAACCTGAAAAAGTTCTCATCAAGATTGATAATAAGTCTGCAATTGCACTCACTAAAAATCCAGTGTTTCATGGGAAGATGAAACACATTCACACAAGGTATCATTTCATACGAGAATGCATCGAGAAGGAGGTCATTAACGTAGAACACATACCTGGAACTGAGAAGAAGGCATATATATTAACAAAGGCATTGGCTCGGATCAAGTTTGAAGAAATGAGACAACTGATTTGAGTACAAGATATGTCATGGGTAAGGTTGAAGCTTAACGGGGAGAATGTTGGTTAAACTTCAACATTAAGCCTAAGATAATCTCTAACAAGTTGGTTAGGATAAGAAAAGGAAATTGATGTAATCACAAGGGAATTAGGAGTCATCTAGTTCTAAAAAAAGGAAAGACATGTAATAAGGTAATAGGACTAGGAAAAGGAATTCATAGTTCTATATATATATGATCACCATAGTTGTGGTTGATCATATGAGCAAGATTAGAGCTTGTGTTTAGTTTTGAGAGATTTTCTAAATATCAATAAAGAGAATTGTCTTTATATAAGCTAAGTTTCATCTTGCAGTTGCCATTAATACGTACGAGGCGCATATTCTTCCCTGCAATTAGAAAAAGTTGGGAATCCGTTCATTATCAAATACGGAGAGCAAAAAAGGAAAAAAACGGTAATGAGATCGTCGGCAGCTTACCTGATCGCCATGACTGATATCTAACGAATCAAAGCCCAAGAGTTAAATTTTGGCTGAGAAAGGAAAGGCGTGATTCCGTTTGGCTGAGAAAAGAAACGCCATGACCGTCTAAGATAACCAATGGGGAAGAAAAAGTTTCAATGGGACCGACTTTCCTTTTGGTCCGTGGTACTGTCCGGGAGCAAAATTGAAATTTTTCTTCTTATATAAATCTTGGTCAACAGCGCTTCGTTGAGGAATATTTTTTCCTTAAAGGGCCTTACAAGTGACAATCCTTGCAACTCTGGTTAAAGTAGGGCTGAACATGGTGTCGGTTAACCGTTGGAAACCGACCGAACCAGACCAATAAGCAAGAAACCGAACTAAACCATTTAGATTTAGATTGGTTTGGTAAAAAAGTTGAAAAACCGACATTACTGGTTTGGTTTTGGTTTGACCTGAAAACCGAACCAAAAACCATTGGGGAACCGATTAATTTTTAAACTTAGTTTCTACCGTCGATTTAAAAGTATTAGATTCTACCCATTGATTTAGAGGATAAATAGAAACCCTAAATCTAATATTTCATTATAATACTCTCCCTCTTTCTCTTTCTCCTTCTCTCAGCCGCCTCCCTTCTCCACCCCCAACAACAGCTGCTGCTACTCGACTTTTTTCTTCCCGTCTTCCTTCTTTTTTATTTGTCAATAACTAAATTAAGATATATTATATATCTTCTTTTGATCTCTAGAATTAGAGTAAGCTTTAACTATTCTTGATTTTTTTTTGTCTGTATATTTGTGTAAACCAATATTATCGGCAACTACGATTTTTTTATCTGTAAATTTGTATATTTTTTTTTTTGGTTTGACATAATTATTGGTTAACCAAAAACCACTGGGACAAACCGAAACCAACTGGAGCCATTTGGAAACCGATCCAATGGTTAATGGATTGGTTTGGTTTAGATTTTTAGAAACCAATAATATTGGTTTCGGTTTTGGTTTGGTTAGAAACCGAACCAAAACCGACCATGAACAACCCTAGGTTAAAGTGATATTCTTTTTTATTTTTTTATTTTTTATTCCAAAGAAGAGACAACATCATAAGTCCAACACAAATTCAAATTTTCCGTGTTCGTTTCGGGTGAATTTTTGTTTGAAGGAGAACAAAAACGGATTCGAGGAGTACAAAAATCGTAGTTAACTCGCTAATTAGGACTGATTTAGAACATTTCTATAACTCGGACAAATATGTCCCCGCTAAACTTCGTTTACGGAACTGGTTTAATTCAAATATTGGATTACGCAACGTAGAAAAAACTCATGTTTCTTAAGTTTTCTTCATCTAATCCAAAATGAAGAACTCCTATTTTCAATCATATTTGATCAGAGTTAAATCAGTATCAAACCAGAATTAGATTTAGATTTGCTTATAGTAGGACTTGTATAAATTGGGACGAACAGAGAGAAAAAGCACACCATGCCGTCTCCATCTTGTTTAACTTCCACTATGAGTTTATATGATTTCGTGATTTGAGAATAGCGAAATCCTTTGAATATCCTGTATGATTGGGTGTAACAGATGTATTTAGTGGGGGCATATCTGTCCGAGTTGGAAAATGCACTGAACCGGTCGCAGTTAACTTGTTATGTGCGATTTCGCACTCCTCAAATCCGTTTTCTCACCCCCTCTAACAAAAATTTTCTGGAGATTGTTCTTTTCATGAAAGTCATTATATTTATATCATTAATATCCCCTTTTACAAACAACTCATGCAACTCGTAAGGAATCCCACTGATTAATGTCATTGCCCTTATATCCACCCTTAACTACAGTCGTCACGGGATGTTTTAAGTTCTAGAAGACAATCTCAGGCACATTCGAGAACCCGCTATCTCTAATCCTCTCCTGTATCTCCTGGTAGTCCGTCTCCCAGTCGCAGTTAACTTTTTCCAAAGGTTCACAACTATATACAGTGACCTTACCAGAAGCATGGATAAACTCCACGTCAGTGAACACATAAATTTTCTTTATCATTTCATCTTTCTTAAACTTCTCATCAACTGCTACTTATAATATTTTGTCGAAGATTTTTAGGAAATCTGTTGTTAAATGGAATATCATTTCTTCTCTAATAAAATATTTCTTTAATCTCAAATTGTTACCTTTAATCTTCCTCGGCCTAGGAAACTCACTGAATTCCATAACTTCCCTTTCCGTGGTCCTTGACTCATCTCTGATACTAATAATCTAAGATCCACGGAGACATCTATTGTTATTCAACCTATAACTTTGTCGCAAATTGCAAGAGAATCTTTTAGTTTACTGCTGATTTTAAACATTTTCTCCACTTTTCGCATTCATTCGATCTCTGCAACGTTCCGATCATATCTAGAAGGCGCCAAGATTGGTGAGGTAGTGAAGTTTCAGCATAAATCTTCATCTCTCGTTTTACACTCTTTCGATAGCACTTGAACCTTACTTTGTCATGCTTCATGAAGGTATTCCCAATGTAACAGAGGGAACTTGGTTGTAAAGCAGTATTGCCAATTATTTGAACTCATGTAAATTTCAGGTGATTTCATCAATGTGCTACGAAGAGGAGCTTCATAAATCTTTTCATACTCTGGACGTGATTCACGGGGGAAAATTCTTTTGGCAAAGCTTTCAGATAAAAGAGATGATTGGTCATACGATGAATCTAAAGATGGACATGTTACAATCACACAAGGGAATACACAGTAGATGGTAAAGGGGATGAGTTGATGATAGTTTAATATAGATAATTATGGTTAGGATATGAAAGTTAATGGTTAACCTCCGGCTTACAGACGAGCCTTCCGTCCAAGATAACACACTGTGTAATCCCTTTCAATAACTTAATTCGATTGATGCCCTTTTCCATTCATTCTCAAATCTTAAATAGATTACAAAAGATATGGAACGATCCCATTAACCCTCTAGAAGCTACAAACTAGGAAGTAAACTAATTCAAAACCAACTAAACTAAACACGTTCACAGTTGAACAAGTAAACACCTAATTATTCTCTAAACTTGTTGACCTGACATAAAATTAAAAACTAAATCCAAATACTAAATTATCAAAAAAAACTAAAACAATAACCGTAACATAAAAAGTTAAGCATTGTCCTCAAGGATATGGACTGTCAGTCTCCATGACATGATCTCCGTCAAGTTCTTGAATGACCGGTGTAATCATAAAAAGTTTCTTGCAGCGGTGTCCCGGCATGAACTTTGTTAGAGCACTGCTCGGTCGAACTCGCAAGCGTTGCTATCTCAATCTTGTTTGTCAAGTTTAGTTGCCAAAACTATAATCTTGATTTCTAGTCTACTTATAGCTAAGTCTCGGATTAGGATAGAAAGTGTAGTTGAGCATTAGACTTCACGGCGTTCATCGATTGAAGACGAAGAACTACTAAGGGGAGCTTAGAGAACTTCATCAACAAAAGGTATGTAAAGACTTGAACTCATATATCACTCAAAAGTTTAGAGCACTGCTCGGTCAAACTCGCAAATTGTTATCTCAAGCTTGTTTGTCAAGTTTAGTTACCAAAACTATAAGTCTTGATTTCTAGTCTACTTATAGCTAAGTTTCGGATTATGATAGAAAGTGTAGATGAGCATTATATTTCACGGAGTTTATCGATTGAAGATGAAGAACTACTAAGGGGAGCTTGTGGAACTTTATCAACAAAAGGTATGTGGAGACTTTAACTCATCTATCACTCAAAAGTCTATCTACTCTATCTCTAATTTGAGATAAAAGTCGTATAGCTATATAGACTTCAAATATGCACATTTGATATTTCGAGATGAGTTTAACTCGCTTACATATTTCTCGAAATATGTGTTGGTAAGCTTTCGCTAACCAAGTTCATCTTATATTCTTGACGAAAGCCAAAAGATGATCATGTGAAAATCGCCTTGTAACATCTTGCATGATTTGTATGAGACATTCATTTGATGTAGACTCCGAATGTTTTGTATTGATCATTCAATCACTTGAAAATTTCTTTGAAGCTAATAGTTTATGTGAGACAGCTATTGTCGTCTTCCAAAAATGTTTCAATGGTCTAAATGAGAGTTTAAAACAATTGGATATAAGCATAGTATGCGTACTTGCCTATATGTAGTCCAAGACCGGGAATCATGGTATGCATACCCGTATGCGTACTGGTTGGTTTAGTGAAAGTCCGGGAACCTTGTACGCATACTGGTACGCGTACTGGCGTGAGGTTCAGGTCCGAGAATTTTTGCTGAGTTTGGTGGTATGTGTACCCGTTCGCATACTGGAGAACCCAAACTTAGTCCGTCCACTAAGGTATGTGTACCCATTTGCATACCTGAGTGGATAATGTTCTAAAATCGATTTGTTCATGAACTAATACATTTATATAATAAGGAATGCAATCTTTTGCAAACCGTGGCTATAATGTTCATGACTTGATTCGAGTGAATCAAAATCGATTTTTCTTCAATTATTTCTTGTATGCTTCTATGAGAATATAAACAATTGAACAACTCTAGATCTAGTTTCATTTGAACTAGTTATGGTTAAGATGAATGAGGTTGATATGAAAGTGTTCATATGGCTAACTTCGGTTAACTATTGTTGATCCAACAAAGGTGTACACGTTTAGGTACGGTTACTCGTATCTAAATGAAGTCACTTTTCATTCGTGTGTAACAATCTAAGTTCGATCTAACGGTTGAAAGATATTGGCTTGAGTCTAATCAGGTTTTCATCTAACGGTGAATGTTGAATGCTTTATTACCAAGGTAGCATTGATTGCAAACCCTTATTTTAAAACTATATAAAGGGGAACTCTAGCAACTGGGAAACCTAATCCCCATACCTCATGTGTGATATCAGTTGCGACTAGAGTCGATTCCCCTTTAACTTTAGGTTTTTCCAAAACCCTATAGGTTAACGACTTGAAGACTTCATTGGGATTGTGAAACCAGACCCAACTATTTTCTCTGTAGTTGCATGTTCTGATCTTGATGTTTTCTATCGTGATTGAGTACTATCTTCTTTAATATTTTCTCGAGATTTAATCTCCGATATGCAAGATAAAAAGTAGTCACAAACATCTTCGTCTCATCGTTTGTGATTCCACAATATCTTGTTTCGTTACCATACGATTAAGGTTATTGTGAGGTAATTGATATTTCTAGGTTGTTCTTCGGGAATATAAGTCTGGTATATCAATTGGTTTCATGTTCACCTTGATTTATCAAAATACGGAACCAAACTCATAGGTTTATCTGTGGGAGACAGATTTATCTATTCAATAGACTTTTCTGTGGGAGACAGATTGGTTTATCAAGTCTGCGACTTTGGGTCGTAGCAACTCTTAGTTATGGGTGAGATCATCTAAGGGAATCAAGTGCGTAGAATCCTGCTGGGGTCCAGATACGTAAGAGGCGCAACTGTACCTTGATCAGTGTGAGATTGGTTGGGGCGCAATTATATTCCAGTCCGAAGTTACCTTGGAGTAGGCTAGTGTCTGTAGCGGCTTAATACAATGTGGTGTTCAAATATGGACTAGGTCCCGGGGTTTTTCTGCACTTACGATTTCCTCGTTAACAAAATTTCTGGTGTCTGTGTTATTTATTTTTCGCATTATATTTGTTTATATAATTGAAATATCACAGGTTGTGTGTAATTTCAATCAATTGTGAATCCAAGCTTTGGTTGTTGATTAAATTGATTGACACTTGGATATTGGTTTTTGATACCGTCCAAGTTATTTCTTATATTCAACCGGGCTCGCAAATTCCTATTTGTTTGATTGCAGATTGAATTGAGAAATTGAGATATAACTCTTTGATATACTTTTCTCAAGATTGAGTCTGACTGTCTAATTGATTCTCTTGAAAGTATATCGGAGTTAGTACATACAGATGGCTAAGAGAAATATTGAGTGTGGTTGTTAGACCCCCGGTTTTTCAATTGGTATCAGAGAAGGCAAAAACTTTTAAGACCTTATAAGTTTGTGTTTGTGGCAATCTGATTTGTGTAGATGAAAAGCATGTATATGCTACATTTTATACCCATATTTATATTAGCTATGATACAATATTAGTTACTAATATTATTTTAGTGCTTTTGTAGAAAGTACAAGTGAATTCGATCATCCAGCGAATAAACAACAAAATGTGAGACTTAATGGTGTTTGCGACGAAAATGGAAAAATGTGGCTGGCCTGGTATTTCCATGTATCAGCAACCACAATGATCAATTATGCTGGCCTGGTATTTCTATATATCAGCAGCACTTATTATGCTGGCCTGGTATTTCCATGTATCAGCAGCCGGGTTGGCCTGGTATTTCCATGTATCAGCAACCACAATTATGAAATGGGGTTGGCCTGGTATTTCCATATATCAACAACCACAATGATGAAATAAGGTTGGCCTGGTATTTCCATATATCAGCAACCACGATGAAAAAAATGACAAAATGTAGCTGGCATGGTATCTCCATATATATCAGCAGCATAAAATTGTTTCATAGGCGAGGCACAAACGCAGCAAATGAATTGAAATCAAAGTGGGGTTGGCACATGCAAACTGAAAATGGAAGTATTTTATCTTTCTTACTTTATTACAAATATATTCCACGGGGAAAGATAATTTATTTTCCATGTGAAGAATTAATTGAGGAATATTTACACGTGAGATTATTTTGGGAATAAAGTAACCCTTTCTTCATTTGGAAGATTTTGGAAATAAGGAGAGATTATTATTTCATTGGAAGAATGAGGTGGAAATACTATTTGGGGAAAGATACTGATGACGACATCAACTTGCATGCAAAATATTTTCATAGAATAATTTATTTTGATTCTTTGATTAATGAAATAAAAGAAAGGGAAGGTTATAAGAAGGGGGTCGACTATTTGAGAGGAGAGCCCGGCCACAGGGCCGTAAGTAGAGAAGGGTTTTGAAGTTTTTTTTTCGATTCTTCATTTTTCGTTAGCTAGAGTTTGATTTTAATATGTTTATGGTTTTTGAGAAAGCCATGTCTAGCTAGAGTCATGTTAGGGTTTAGGTAGAAACCAATTTAATTGTGTAAACTCTACATTTATATGCTCAATAATGATTTGAATGACTAGTAGTTTTTCTTCATATGGCTTGGTATTTTATTGTTCATGTGATTTTCTTGATTATTTATGCTTTTCGATTGATATGGCGTGCCTTGGTTAAGTTCTTGGACGTGATATGCTTTAGGATTGATAGGTAATGCTTTAGAATCACTACCCATGAAGCGAAGAAAATTACAGCGGAGAAACAATATTTGAAAATGCATGGAATATATTTTTCATGACTAGTAGAATTTGCATAATTAATTGGTGGAAACCGAAAATCCTAATAACCCGCTCTCATTTTGTTTACTGTTAGAATTATTATTATTTCATTTTGTTCCAAATTTCTGAAAATCGTTCAAACATCATCTTGTCGATTAGTTAGTTTTGAAATTAATTAGTAGTAGTATTTCACATTCCTCGTGGGAGCGACCTGTACTTGCCATTGTTCTGCTAGTTAGACACTGTGCACTTGCAGTATTTTATTGTAGGTTTCCGAACCTACCAAGTTTTTGGCGCCGCTGCCAGGGAGTGGTTGCATAATACTCTCTGATTGATATCGTGTACATTGTTTATTTTTTTTCTTTTTTAAATTTTTTTTTTCTGTACATAATTTATTTTTATTTTTCTTTTAGTTCTTTTTACACAGTTTGCTTGGAATTTTCCAGGTACCTTAGTTTGAAGTGCTACCAGCGAAAAGATGCACTCGCAAAGATTTTGCAAGATCCACTTGGAAAATACACTAGAGGTTTGCTTATCTCATTTTGGGTACTATTTTGATGATGATAGTGTTATATGTGAAGTCAATGCCTTATTATACTCCACACCACTGCTAGACACTAATAAATGGAAACCAAAACTAGAACCTCTAATTTTGTCAGAGTCTCGACTAGTTCTATTAGACGAGAAAGCTCCGTCCTTGACCCTTAAGTCATTAAGTTCTGAATTTTTTTGTCTTGATGATATTGATAATGAAACCGTTTTAAATGATAATGGGTCTATGAGTCGTGATATTATTGCTCCATTGAGCTATTGTTCCGCGGATGAATTTGAATCAATATTAGCTGTGAAAATCATTTCAGCTGATTTAGAACCTGATTTAGAGAGTGCTCTGCGAATAGAAATTCTCAAACAATATGAACTTGTTGCTTATGAGAGTGATGTAATTTGCACTTACAATTTTCTAGTGGGAATGAATTTAAACATCTTCTGGAGGTGTGTAGTATTTGCAGGTGCATATTTTCAGCTGACCGGATTAGTTGGGATGATCCTCAACTTTTTAGACTTTATATATATGATTGGATGTCTACTTTGGGGTACCAACCTCACCTTGTTGAGACTACATGCTATTGGAAAGTTGGGAAACAAATACATTTCGCTTCATGGGAGTCAACCCATCAGATTTGTTCCCTCTACTCTATCTCTTATATTTATTGTTTATTTTTGTATTTCCCATCTTAATTTCTACGTTGGATGACTCAATTACATTGAGGACAATGTAATGTTTAAGTGTGGGGGAGTGGGTAATTATCCATATTTTTGCAGGTTTTCATTTTTCTAAGAATTAAAAAAAAAATCAATTGCATAATATCTCTGTTTTGCTCGAGGACTAGCAAAATATAAGTGTGGGGGTGTTGATAAGCATGTATATGCTACATTTTATACCCATATTTATATTAGCTATGATACAATATTTTATTTACTAATACTATTTTAGTGCTTTTGTAGAAAGTACAAGTGAATTCGATCATCCAACGAATAAACAACAAAATGGGAGACTTAATGGTGTTTGCGACGAAAATGGAAAAATGTGGATGGCCTGGTATTTCCATGTATCAGCAACCACAATGATCAATTATGATGGCCTGGTATTTCTATATATCAGCAGCACTTATTATGCTGGCCTGGTATTTCCATGTATCAGCAGCCGGGTTGGCCTGATATTTCCATGTATCAGCAACCACAATTATGAAATGGGGTTGTCCTGGTATTTCCATATATCAGCAACCACAATGATAAAATGAGGTTGGACTGGTATTTCCATATATCAGCAACCACAATGAAAAAAATGACAAAATGTAGCTGGCCTGGTATCTCCATATATATCAGCAGCATAAAATTGTTTTATAGGCGTGGCACAAACGCAGCAAATGAATTGAAATCAAAGTGGGGTTGGAACATGCAAACTGAAAATGGGAGTATTTTATCTTTCTTACTTTATTACAAATATATTCCACCGGGAAAGATAATTTATTTTCCATGTGAAGAATTAATTGAGGAATATTTACACGTGAGATTATTTTGGAAATAAAGTAACTCTTTCTTCATTTGGGGGATTTTGGAAATAAGGAGAGATTATTATTTCATTGGAAGAACGAGGTGGCAATACTATTTGGGGAAAGATACTGATGATGAAATCAACTTGCATGCAAGATATTTTCATAGAATAATTTATTTTGATTCTTTGATTAATGAAATAAAAGAAAGGGAAGGTTATAAGAAGGGGGTCGACTATTTTAGAGGAGAGCCCGGCCACAGGGCCGTAAGTAGAGAAGGGTTTTGAAGTTTTGTTTTCGATTCTTCATTTTTCATTAGCTAGAGTTTGAATTTAATATGTTTATGGCTTTTGAGAAAGCCATGTCTAGCTAGAGTCATGTTAGGGTTTAGGTAGAAACCAATTTAATTGTGTAAACTCTACATTTATATGCTCAATAATGATTTGAATGACTAGTAGTTTTTCTTCATATGGCTTGGTATATTATTGTTCATGTGATTTTCTTGATTATTTATGCTTTTCGATTGATATGGCGTGCTTTGGTTAATCACTACCCATGAAGCGAAGAAAATTACAGCGGAGAAACAATATTTGAAAATGCATGGAATATATTTTTAATGACTAGTAGAATTTGCACAATTAATTGGTGGAAACGAAAATCCTAATAACCCGCTCTCATTTTGTTTACTGTTAGAATTATTATTATTTCATTTTGTTCCAAATTTCTGAAAATCGTTCAAACATCATCTTGTCGATTAGTTAGTTTTGATATTAATTAGCAGTAGTATTTCACACTCCTTGTGGGAACGACCTGTACTTGCCATTGTTCTGCTAGTTAGATATTGTGCACTTGCAGTATTTTATTGTAGGTTTCCGAACCTACCAGTAGATTATTTTGTATCTCAAACTCGCACGCATAAAAGTGAGTTCTAAAATTTTTAGTTATGCCAAAATGTCTTGGCCTTACCTCCAAGGATAAATCCTTTGATGATTCTTCTGAATCCCGAGGTAGGAATTTCTTGCTACAGAGTCTGATAACTTTTCCTCTGATAAGACATTTAGCTCCATGTCTAAAACTGAAATGAAACTCACCAGAAATCAAAAAATTACAGCTGAGTCTATTGTTTTTCAAGATGCTAAGATAAAATCTCTTGAAGAAAAACATGATCAGCTTATTGATGAGCTTGTGAAGTCTCTTGATCGAGAATAGGAACTCTATAGCATCATTGAGTCCTTCTCTAACAATATTGAAAAACTTGTTCAAGAAACTACTCTACAGTGCGAAAATATTAGTTCTCTTGAGGATATTGTTATAGAAGATTCAATTAGAGAAAAAAGTTTGTTCGAGACTCATTCATCAGATCTGGACATTCTTCATGTCGAAAAAGAGAAATTGGTTACTTCCCTTCTTTTATCCCAAAAACAGTGCAAAGCTTGAAAGAGGAAAACTCTGTTTTAATGAGAAAATCTTCTGTGTCTACCACTAATTCTCAGACAGAATTACAATACATGAAAAAAAGTTCTCCAAAGGAAGTCCCTGCTAGGAAGTGTTTACATAACTTGCAGTCTTCTAATAGGGATATGAATTTAATACAGGATCAGTCCAATGTTTCTCTTCCACGGACCTCTTCTGTTAGAGCATAGCTCTGTTGAACCCACCAAGCGTTGGAATGTTAAGTTTGGTTGTCATATTTTAGTGAACAAAAACTCATTTAAAGAGTCGCTTGATTATTTACTAGAGTCAACTTCGTATAGGTTATCTAGAAAGTTATTAGGATACGAGACATACAAGTATTACTCGAAGACTTGAAGAATGTGAAGAAGTAAAGAGCTACAACGACGACATCATCCTTCCTATTGAGGTTAGTAATATTTTGACTTGAACTGTTTCATTGCTAACGTATCTTTCAAGTCGTGCATTGATGGTTTTTCAAATAGTGATTGTAGTAGTGGTAAAAACTGGGTCTTTTCAGACTTGTGAAGAAAACAATTTTTATAGATTTAAATTAAACAGGCAACTAAATAAAATAATTCAAAGTTTTGGAGAAAAATACCAAGACTAGGATTCCACCATTGACCAAATAAATAGTAAACTCTAAATAATATTCATGCAATTCTATCTTTAAAAATAATTCTAATATTTGCCTCAAATATATTCTTGAAGTAATAGTTGTAATCAAAGAGTATAAAACATCAAAAGTATTTAAAACCCAGCATGCTTCATCAAATTAATTCACAACTATTCAAAAAGAACTAATATTTCAATTCAATCCCATGCAAATAATCAAATAATAATATTGCAAATAAATAGTAAAATTAGAATTATACCAATTAATGTGGAACAATGGCTTCCTCCGTTGCCTTGGCTAATGAGTTTAGCTCCTCATCCCAAAAACATAATCATAAGATGTATCCATGGCTTAATAATGTGTTTTTATTGATGAAAATGGTGTAAAAAGAAGTTTGCAACGCTGTATAAATGTTACAGCGTCACTGTTACAAAGTGGAAAAGGCTGAAAATAAACGATACAAGCCTCTGCTGTTGTAAAACAACGACAGTTGGGTGTTGAAATTAAGACTGCTGAAGAACGACGGACTCTGCGAGTCTGTTCTTCGTGTTCTTCAGGTTCTTCAATGGCAGCAGCAGCAGCAGCACCAATTCTCTGTAACTTCTTTGTTTCGGCTCTCCTGGACTCCAAACTCTCTCCTAAGGGTTTCTAACCCTTCTATGACTTGAACCAACTCTTATATAGTCTTTTAATCCCCAAAAATCTCTACTGAATCCGACTTTTTCTTTTCTTTTTCTTCTCTGCGCTGTTGAGAAAATATCTCTCTCTGATCTCCCTGTACGCGTTTATGAGCTATTATATTGCCCCAAAACTCTCCCAAGACTTGAACAGGACCAAGTAGAGTTTTCTTTAGCGTAAAACTCTCCCAGAATCTCCTCAAAAAATCTTTGAAATGTAAACAGAACCATACGTGTCCTATTTGGACTCTGATTTCTTCTCCCGGCTATTCCAGCCCAATGTGATCGATCAAAACACATGTACCAGCTCTGTTTAGTCCATTCACATCCAGCCCAACTGATTTTGGGGGTTGAATCTCTTTAGAAACCGTCCATTAATCGAATCCAACTTTGCCAGCAAACATGCATGAAGTTTGCCGCCAAAACATTAATTTGAAAACGTGAAGAAATGTAATCTCCCCCTATCCAGTTCTGGTGTCCCTTTAGCAGATGCCTGGAAATGGGTCACCCCTTAGGTTACCCCTTATCCAAAGTGAGAGTCCGTATAGTAATTTTCTCCCACGAGCGCAAAAACCACTTTTTTAGCCAATTTCGCCGCGAAAGCTTATTTCTCCAGAAATACCTACAGGGACATAAAAAGCCATAATAAGTACGAAAAATGGGTACTAACACAATATACAATTGGGCTATATTAGACACATAAATGCGTCTATCATACATATTGAAAACATAACTGCGAAGCTGTGAATGATTATATTCTAGTTAGACGTAGTATTAAGGAATACAATACGAAGTATAACGCTTATCTTTTGAACTTCGTATATAAGACATCGACATAATCGTATGAATGTTATTGTGATTATGTGTATGGGTATGGGTGAAGATTTCTTCCTAGGAAAAACAATGGTTTGCATTCGTTTAAAGGAAGTACATTCATAAACTTGTTTGTGAATCGAAAGGGAAATCGCTAGGCTTATAGGTATTTTTATTCTTTGCAAATCTTTGGATTACCAATACGTGTGTTTAGTATAACCGCTGCTGACTTTTTTATGTTCTTGGTAAAACTATTCATAAGGCCTGACTTATGTATCGTATGACTTTTATTAGTGAAACCAATCTTAAGTAATCACCTGAGATGGTATGATCGATATTTGTAATTGGTGTGATCAACTCTAGTCATTGGGAAACGTATCCTAGAGCTTGGTTGGGACTAATCACAAGATGTGTAATCGATCCTTGTAGTAGGTTAACAAGTTTTTAGTTATTGGTGTAACCGATTATATAACTTGTGCAACCGATCACAAGTAAGTACCATAAATAAGTGGTAACCGATCCTGGTACTTAGTTAGCCATTTCATGGAAACTAGTGTGACCGATCCTAATAACCACTTGGAGGTAGAACCGAAACTTGTTTTGGTAGAACCGTGAAACCCATGTTTGGTGATTGAATGTTTTTGATCAATCACATAGTTCTTGGAATACATCTGAATCAATTCTAAACTCGTTTGTAAGTGTGGCAAATCGGTTCCAAGATTGTAAATATGAAATAGGATTTACAAAGTTAAGATGTCGACATACTTTAAATACGTGCAGTAATTCATACCTATTATTGTTCAAAGATATTCCTTAAATAACTAAAGGAGAATCCCTCATCGAAATAAATGGAGAATCTTTTAATTTAAGGTTTTTAATTTTATATGCTTTTAATTTCCAGCAATTAAATACATATCTTTAGAAAATAAAATTGGTAATGTGCATTTACTAATTGGAGATTTTCTACTGATATTTCGATCATTATTTGGAAAGAGCATTTCCAGGAATTATGAAAACCGATTTGGTGTTTATTGCATATCTTTGAGAATATTCAGTTTTGTAAATTCATTGGTGTCCAAACTTCCTTGGTCTATAAATATTGAAGTTTGCATTTCAAGCAAACTAATCCTCAGAGCCAGTAAAACTACCTAGTTGTGTTGTTACTGGTAGAGCCGTCTATTCGGAGAGGAAAATAACCTAATTAGGCGAAATCTCTTACGACCGCTCGTTTTAAAGACTTCTTTGGGATTTGGAAGATCTACGAGTACCGTTGGTGGGAAACTAGATATTTGCAGTTTATTATTAGTTTTCGATTGATTTCATTGACTAAAGGTTTGAAATTTGATTGCACCTAGTTTGTTTATGCTTGAGAATCTTCTCTTCTGATATAAGATTCACTCAAACTAGATCGAAGTTTCGACGGGAGATCTTTAGAACTGTTTGTAGATCTAAATACGTCTTGTGGTAATTCATCGTTAACAGACTCCGTTCTGTGTGTGATTGATCATAATAGATTCAAGTTGTTTGTGTGCAGGTATTTATTGAAGATCTAAGAAGATTTGAAAACAAAGAAGATTCCTTATTTGAGTTCATAATCTTTGGTGTGCACAAAACTTGATCGAATTGTGGTCCAACTATAATTGGTTTATCTTTGCTAGATTGGATTGATTAGTTGAGTAGATCGGCATCGATACATTTCTTTGTGATTAATAGTATTGATTGCATAGTCTAAACAATTACTTTGGTAGTTGTTGAAAAGATTGATCTAAGAACCCGACAAACGAGTTTATTGGGATAAACGGAAGATCCTTTTGTCAAACTCATATCACATTGATTGAAAAGAGTTGTTACCGAACAGATTTGTTGTTCCTTTACTGTTTGGAATACGAACTAAAGGAATTTTTCCAAGTGCCTGACTTATTGCAAGTTGGAGGCGCAGGGATACAGACGGAACTAGGTGAACTATAGGTTTAGTTGCTTGGTCTCAACTATACGAAGTTGGTTTAGATTTTGTATAGCGGCTTAATCTTGAGAGTATTCAGTTCTGGACAAGGTCCCAGGGTTTTTCTGCATTTGTTGTTTCCTCGTTAACAATATCTTGCTGTGTCATGTACTTTTATTTTCCACAATTATAATTTTTCTTATTATAATTTAAAGTAAATTACATAAACGTTAATTCCTATTTACTTAATAGCAATCCTATTGTGTTTGGTTAAGTACGAACCTATTATCAAGTAATCATACTTCGTTGTTGTATTGTCTCGATCTTGTATCCATAGACGATCACACGAAGTGTGAACCGATTAGTTGTATTGTCTCGACTCAGTCCATAGACAATCACTTTCGTAGAAAGGACTTATAGGTGGAAAAGTTTTAGATTGTGGTATATTTGGGTACCCTCGTCTTTTCAATTGGTATCCGAGCAGGAAAACACGTAAAGATCTAACAATATGTGTTTGGTTCGATCCAACCTATAAGAATTGAATCTATGTCTGATTCAGTTAACGTGGTAGTAGGATTTGACATCCTCAAGGTCCCATGGTGGAGGAAACGAATGAAGAGTGCAATACTCTCATTAAAGGAATCGTCTAGAAGTTGGTTAAGAACTTACAATTTCTCGCGAAAGGGTCTCTTAAATCTAACAGATAACACAATACACAATGGTTTCCCGTTATGATGAATCTCTCATACAAGGAAATCAATATTGTTCAACAAGGTTTCTCAATGGTAATCTGAATGGGTTACTGAATACTTCCTCTGTTGCTTCTGTTTCTCATCGTGAACATCTCACTAAGAGAAATTGTCATATCAAAATCTTAAGGTTTGTGAATCTTGTCTTTGGTCCTATATCAACAATATTCACAAAAAATCCTGTTGGATTAGATTTTAGAAGAAACCTTATAGAAAGGTATTTTCAAACAGAGAATCAAATAACTCGAAACTTTATTAATAAAGTAAGAACTCTTACTATGTTAAACAATATTGTAATAAAATACAATTACAATGTAATTCGAGCTAAGAAAATACTTCAAACCTATGGTTTTAAAAAGAAGTATTGTTTCATCTACTCTATGAAAAGTAGCCATATGCATTCACACTACACCATTTTTTGGGATTCGCAACTAATTCGTAATGGTCCACTGGCCGTTACAAATTTTCTGTTACAAATATGTTGTAACAGGCCTAAGCCGTCACAATTTTTTTTACAATTCGTAACATGATGTGGCCATTATGGTTTGTAACAGGCTAAGTTTTTGTGTGTGCTGCTCACACGCTTGGTCACACTAGGGTGGTCACACCTCTAATTTTGGGTGTGCGATTCACATGGGTAGGTCGTACAGAGGATTATTCTAAGGCTAAGTCCTATGGGATAGATTGAGCTGCTAGATTGGCCAAAAAGTGTTGCAAATCAAAAAATAAGTGTGGGAAAAAAGTTAACACTTGTACCTGCTACTTCTCTCTCCTAGCATTTGCTCGCAGTTCAACTAGTATCTAGTTTCAAAAGCAGAACCGTTCAGCGCTCAAAAAGTAACCAAAACGTTGAACCATTCAGCCTGAGAGAAAATTTTCTGATCTAGCGGCTGAGATTTAAAGCGCTGAACCAAACAGCGCTCAGCGCTGAACCGTTCAGCGCTAGATAGTGATCCCGCTGACGTGGTCTTCTAATCTAGATGCTAGATAATCCATCCCATAGGACTTAGGAGGTTTCCCTAGACGACGTGGATGGCCAATCTAGCAACTAGATATCTAGCCCATAGGACTTAGCCTTATCCCCTAAGTCTGTCGAGATACTTCATCTTTTCTCCTCTCTCTCCACTCTCTTCATCTTTTCTGTTCCCGCCTCTTTTTTTTCTCCACTTGATATCAACTGAAGATTCAGTTGCAGTTTCGATCTACAACTGTTAATCTTATGGTTTTTGTTGCTCGTATTGCATCTGGTAAGTGTTTTATCGATTAGATTCATCTTTTTTCGATTTCAGTTTATCGATTCTAGGGTTTCATGATTTTGGAGATTTTGATTTCATGGTTTCATGAGTGGATCTGTTATGTTCAGTTTAGCAATCATTTTTAGGGTTTAATCTGAATCTTTTTTTTTATCCGATCTTAGGGATTTTGAGTTCTGTTTTTCGATTTTAGTTTATAGATATTAGGGTTTCATTTGTGATTTTTTTTCTTTCGATTTATTCTTTCTCTTTCGTTTTTAGGGTTTCATATGTCAAGCTAATACGATTTTAATTTTTTCATTTTAGGGTTTATCAAGGTTAAAGAGCTGAAAGTACTTTGAAAAAAGAACTCTGAAGAACTGAACAACATAGAAGGTATAAGTGGTGTTTCAGTAGGTTAAATGTTTGAGAATTTGTCCAACTGAACCCAAAGTTATTTCAATCAACTTTAGTTAATTTCAGTAGGTTAAGTGTTTCATGATTTACTGAACCCATAGTTGTTTGTACCTTAAGATCAATCTGGTTAATATGTAGATTGAAATGTTGGAATGTATATCCGAACTTTCTTAGAAAAAGAGTTGGTTTGAACAGTTAAGTTTACGGTGGTGTGTTTTGTTTTCCAACAGAAACAAGTATGGATTACGCCACAGTTGGGATATTTTAAGCGTAGTATTGAACTTGACTATCCTAATTTATCACTTAGCATGAACTTCTAGCTCCTTGAATAAATTTTTTCTACTTGAGAATGCTCAAATGAGATTATTGATATTGGATTCCACTATATTATCACTAGTTCAGTGTAATGCCTACTCTATGTTCATTTGTGTCAAATTTTCTTTCTTCCAAGGTGCAAATATGCGGTGTCTGTTGTGTGTAGGTCCTATAGATATGAAATTGGTCATGTTGTTGTAGAAAACTGAAACATTCTTATCATCTAAGAATAAATTAAGATGTATGTATTGATGTTTCAATATATGTTGTAGAGTCGATTTTTGTGAAATAGTTTTCTGCCTCCTTATTATATGAATATGGTGGTGAATATGATTTACCTTATAACATGAATCTAGGTTCATTTGTGTCAAATGTGCTTTCTTCATAGGTGAAAATATGCCTTGTCTTCTGTTTGGGGTTTGTTATTTATCACAACATGTTTTCTAGTTATTTGGGGTTTGTTATTTATCGCAGCATGATTTTGTTTTTGGTTGGTCTGTTACTGGCATGGACTTTCGTTTTTTTTAGGAGTCTGAATCTTTTGCTATGGGAGTTGAGGTTATGAGAAATTGGTTGTGTTGGGAAATTAGGAGGAATTGCTGAATTCACATTTGGTTCTGATGGTTGTAAATTAGATAGGAGTTCTACATTTACTAGTGAATAAGCCAGAAAGAATATGCTAGTGAAATGTTGGATGCAGTTTCAAAGGTTATAAAGGTCAAATTTTCGAAGATGAAAAGCAAATATATAGTGGTCGATGAGCCGTTTATCCTTGCATCTGAGGCGACTCAAGTGTTCTACTCGGATGATCTTTCTGAAGAGGGTTGGTCTTTGGTGTTGCACTCATGGAAGTTGTGCATAACAACTTTAGGCTTATTTTGTTTTATTTGGGCAGTTCACACTTTTGTACGTATGTTGACTGATATGCATAATTCTATGCACGATGCAATGTTTAGTGTCTAATGTAACACTTTTTTCTATATATGTGAACACAAATCGGCTTATGAATGGATTTTTACTTTCAATTCATCATTTATTTGTATATGTGTGGGTGGCTTTTTCTGTTATATGTGAATGCACAGAGGACTTCACATAAGGTCAGTTGAAGTAGTAGCAACCAGCCAGGGAAAAGTGAAAAAGCGGGGGTCTAACAACCACACCCAATATTTCTATTAGCAATCTGTATGGACTAACTCAGATATACTTTTAAGAGAATCAACTAGACAGTCAGACTCGATCTTAATAAAAGTATATCAAAGAGTTATACCTCTATTTCTAGATTCAATACTTACTCAAGCAGATGGAAATCTGCGAGTCTAATTGAATACAAGAGAAATCACTTGAACGGTACCAAAGACCAATGTTCAAGTATCAATCAATTCCAATCAACAACCAAATGTTGGATTTCCCAATTGATTGATTCAACACACAACTTGTGATATTTCAATTATATAACAAAATATAATGCGGAAAAGAAATAACATAGACACCAAAAGTTTTGTTAACGAGGAAACCGCAAATGCAGAAAAACCCCGAGACCTAGTCCAGGTTGAACACACACTGTATTAAGCCTCTACAGACACTAGCCTACAACAAACTAACTTCAGTATGGACTGTAGTTGAACCGCAATCAATCTCACACTGATCCAAGGTACAGTTGAACTTCTACGTTTCTGATCCCAGCAGGATACTACGCACTTGATTCCCTTAGATGATCTCACCCACAACTAAGAGTTGCTACGACCCAAAGTCGAAGACTTTAATAAACAAATCTGTATCACATAGAAAAGTCTATGGTAATAGATAAATCCGTCTCCCACAGAAATACCTACGAGTTTTTGTTCCGTCTTTTGATAAATCAAGGTGAACATGAACCAATTGATAAACCAGACTTATATTCCCGAAGAATATCTCAGTATTATCAATCACCTCACAATAATATAAATCGTATGATGGAGAAACTAGATATTGTGAATGACAAACGATCAGACGAAGATGTTTGTGACTACTTTTATATCTTGCCTATCGGAGAAATCAATCTCAAGACAATCCTTACGGTTGTACTTAGTACGATAGAAACAACAAGATCAGATCACACAACTTCAAGAAAAGTAGTATCGGTCTGGCTTCACAATCCCAATGAAGTCTTCAAGTCGTTAACCTACAAGGTCTCGGTAGAAACTTAAGATTAAAGGAGAATCAACTCTAGCTAATGATGAGTGCTAAAAAGTGCATATTTCTATATATTTTTCTTGGCATTTAACTCATCTTTTGTGCATTAATTCTACATTTTATCCCATATTCTGTGTTTTCGTTGTTTTCAAGAATAAATACTTTTCTTAATTAATTTTGCATTTTTAGGTACTAAATAAAGCCTGGTTATCTCACGGAGCGAAAAGAGCAAAGGAACGGCAAAGACTCTCGCTAGGAGGAAGCGAAGAATGATGTTTGCAAGAGCTGGATCAACTAGAAGTGGGCTTGAAGAGGAAGAATTGTTCTTAAAGAAGATATGGGCTTGGCATACCCAAGACCCAAAACCCTTACCCAAATCCATTTCCATTATCCATACCCATTTCCATGAGAGCCGTCAGATTGGATCCATCTTGTCATCCAACGGTCGCCTCATCATTGTGCATCAAAATCCGAAGCTCCTGTCAAACACTATAGTACCTAACTCCATCTGAAGCCGTCAGTTTTGTTGTATCTCATCATCCAACGGTCGTTCCTATCGCGTCCTTGGATCATTCCATCATCTTTTCATCCTACGCTTTCGCTTCGCTGAGCATCAACCTTTGATACGGCCGTCTAACACCCTAGTCACCGAACCCTATTACCCAACCAAACAGACCCTTCTTCTCCATCGGGTTCTTCTTCTCATCTTCCCCAAAAACTCCACAGTTCTGCAACTCCATCACCTCCACCAGCTACACCTTCTTCTCGAACCACACCACCACCACAACCACCCGACAACACCACGACATCTCTCCCTAGCCTAGACTTCTTTCCAAATTCACATCTCTGAACCCTAGGTGTGGGTTTGACAAGAAAGCTCGAGCTAGGGTTTCACCAACAGCGAGGAGAAGACAAAATTGAGGGCAGGAAAAGCTTCAGAAGAGCAGAGGGGACATACCCAAAGCATGGGTCGAGCTCAATTCAGGAAATTGGTGAGAGAATTTGATTTTCCCCAAAAAATTAGGGTTTCGGATTAGGGTTTTGTATTTTTGAAAAACTATAAAAGGGAAGCTGTAGAGAATGCAAAACTTGTTCTTGGGTTATCCGAGATACCCCCTAATTGGGTTAATTTCATGTTTAATTTCAATTTCAATTCCATAATACTATCAGTACATGTTCTTCACTGTTAAATTTTGTTCTTGTGTTCTAAACTTTGTTCTGATGTTATGTTCATGTTCTTGTGTACGTTAATGTTCATGTAATTCCCCTGTTTGACTCACATGTTCTTGTTTTGAGTCTTAATGCTTGACAAACATGAAAACTCCTAACTTCAGCATGTTCTAATTCACCACTAGGGTGAGAAGACCCTTAAGCCATGTTGGTTAGCCTTTAGGTTGATTCTTGTAGAACTTAAAATAGTCTAGGCTAGCTAAATTCCTAAAAGCCTCACTGACTTGTGATTAGTGGTGCTGTAAAAAGACCACTAATGCTAGGGGTTAGTGGTAGTTCTAAGGGATTAACCATCCATATTAGTTAGAGACCTAGAAACCTAAATGACCTGTGATTGTTTATGCTTTAATCAGATAGGCAATGCTAGGGGTTAATCTAAGGATTTTAGGTTAGATAACTTGCCACATGAATTGCCCTGGCCAAGAGACTAGCTTGAACTAGACCCTCTTGTCCATTAGGGACAAGGATTTAACCTATGTAAACTAGCTAGGTGAAAGAGAATTCTCATCCATCTCCTTACACTTCCATCTTCAACTGTTTTGCTTGTTTTCTGTTTTCTTTCATTTATTTTACCTTCATTGCTCACTGTTTGTGTTCCCCTCATGCTCACAGTGGTGTCTTAACACCACAATCTTTACTTGTTTCACTCACTGTTTACTGCCCCCATTCAGCTCTCATACATCAGTCCATTCAGCTCCATGTTAGCTTAGGAAGAAGCTAGAGAAGCTAGAAAACAACATTTGCTCCCCCTTGTCCCTGTGGACTTTCCCTTTCTTCCCATTCTAGCTACAATTGACCATGTATACTTGCAGGTCAATTTGTAGGTTGTTTATAAAACCCACCAAGTTTTTGGTGCCGTTGCCGGGGACTTGGCGCTGTGTGTTGATTTGTTCTTTGCTATTTTGTTGCATTCACTTTCATCTTCATATTTGCATCATAGTTCATTGCATTTGCATCTTTCCCTGCATTGCATACTCATTTGCATATTGTTCACTTACATTCCTGCATCATAGCTTGCATCTTTACTCACTTTCTGCTTTGAGCCAGCAGGTACCTTCCTATCCTGCTGCTTTTGCTGTGGAGCTGCTGCTGCTGCTTCTCCTGTGCTTGCTGTACTCCTGCTCTCCTGCTGAGCTGCTGTGCTTGTGCTGCTGTGGTGCTCCTGCTTGTGCCAGGCCAAGACTGCTGCTGAGCTGCTGTGGCCCATGTTGCTGCCTGTTGCTGCTAACTGCTGCTGCCTTCTGCACCTGTTGCTCTGTTGTGGCCCTGTGAACCTGCAAAGCCTGCTGTTGTGCTGTTGCTGCTGCTGCTGATCTGCTCCTGCTGCTAGGCCTGAAGTGGTGCTGCTGCCATTCATAAGCCAAGCCCAACTGGGCCTCAACAAAGACAAAAGCTTAGGATGATCCAAAGCCCAACTGGGCTGTGCAACTAAAAACAGAGCAGCTGGGCTGTGCTTAAGCAAGTAAGCCTAAACCCATTAAGAGAACCCAACCTGTGGGCTTCCATTTTTAATTTGTGGGCTTGTAATAATTTTTTCCATTTTTCTGTTGGGTTTGTAATTAATTTCTTGTGGGCTTGTTTGTTTAATTGCTTGTGGGCTTGTGGTGTTAGATTGATTTGGGCCTGTAGTTTTAAATTAGAAAAACTGAACTTTTAAAAGCCCAACTGGGCCTCAGACCAAACAAGCAACAGTTGGGCTATTTCAAAAGCTACATTGGGCTTCAGTTTGCATACACATTGTGGGCTTAGTTCACCTTCCCTTGGCAAAGCAATTTCTCCCACCAATGTGGGCTTGCTCCCAACACTAAAACCAAAAGTCTTGCTCCCAATACTAAAACCAAAATTTTTGCTCCCAATTAAAAACCAAATTTTTCTACCTCTTTAAAACCAAATTTGCTCCCATCAAAACCAAAAGCTCCCAAATGGGCTTTGTCTTCAAAGTCTAAAACCAAAGTTTTCAAAACCCAATAAACCAAAGTGTTTTCTTTTCCCATTAAGTCCAAATTTTTTAAAACCCATTAGAAACCAAATTTCTTTTTCCAAAACCCGACAAAACCAAATGTTACCCATAAAAACCAAATTTTTCCCAAAAATCCAAACCCATTAAAAACCAAATTTTTGGCTTTGTAACATAGTTACTTAGCTTTTGAGCCAAATCATGTCTGGATCTTGGTATACAGTTGGGGAATACAACAAATCCCTTAGAGAACTTGCGTATGGACATACTCCACGTTATGAACCTCCCATAGACCATGATGTCAATAGTTATAGGAATTATTATGGACATTTTCAAAGTCCCGAGCCTCAATACATGAACCCTAATAACTATTCACACATGCATCATTTACCACAACGTGAAAATGAACATTTTGCTAGTGCCTCACTCACACAATCATCACTGATCGATCAATTAGAAGCTCGAATCGCAGCTTTAGAAATGCAATCACATGAGGAAGCTGTCACATCTAATTTTCTTAGGCAACCTGAAATCTATGCATGTCCCGCATGTGGTAGTTTAGACCACCCTGTTGAGAATTGTCATATTTTGCATAATTTTAGGCAATCTAGAGAAAATCCAAGGTATGAAATGCCCATAAATTGTGAGAATGGTAGTCATTGGGACCATAATCAATCCTTTGAGGGTTGCGATCAATATTTTGTAAATCCTAATGACCATGCACACATGTACCATTCACCACAATTTGAACATGAAGAATTTTGTACTCCCATAAATTTAGACTCCACCACAGAAGCTTTAAGACTCAGTAAGCAAAACTTTGATAGATCTACATCACGAATTCATGCATATTTAGATCAGATTTTGCTTCACCTACAAAAGGAGGAAATTCATGAGGAAATGTATGTTGTCCCTAATGAAGTGTCTAGTCCCATTCATGTAAATGATGTTGAATATGAACCTAATTTAGAGGAACATGAATCGACTAATGACACCACCACTGTTAATGAGGACCAATATGCATGCTACCATGATGATGATTATGATGATTATGATGATATGTTAGAAGAACATGAAAATATTGTGGAACCTGTTGGCTCAATAACATATGGCTTCTCGCCCTCGATCTTCATGAATGTTGTTTTTTCTAATACTCATTGTAATTCATATGATTTTGATATTGACATGGGATTCGTACAATTATTCTGCGAAGATGAGCATGACATAGGAATAGTTGAATCTTCTGTAGACACTAATTTTATTATGCATGAAAATATAATTGATGTGTCTGATTCTCTACCTAGGTCACATTGTGATATTTCTCCTGATTTGCCGATGCATGAGAATAATTCTTCTTCTGATGATGATTCTGATTGTGATCTTGCCAATTTGTTTGATGATTGTGAGCATGTTGTGACACGTGTAGAAGACTTAGGAGATGTTGATGTGATTAGTAATGATGTGCCTATCGTCCTACATAAGTCACAATCTGATGGCCTTCCACCCAACCTAGATTTGGTTTGTACCCATATTGTCAAACCGACTTTTCTGAGAGTCCCTAATCTAGGTTTGGAACTGTGTGCTTCCCAAGTCCTCTTGGACTATTTTGCTTCTAAGTATAATACATTTGAGGAACCACAGTTGGAATTAGCATGTTTGCCCGTCCCTAGCACAGTTCACTTTGAGTTAGACCTTGTACATGATGAACCCCCAAAACTGCGAGATTTTGTTTCCAAAATTTTATCCGTTGAAAAATCCAGATTTGAGGGTAGCTCATTTTGTTTCACAGTTTCACTTGCGTTTCTTTCCTGTTATATTTGTGTGAAGTTGTTGAAACCTCTACACTTTGTCTTTTGGGTTGATCCTCAACTCTTTAGATTGTTAGTGTATGGTGAATTTTTTGTATATAATCCAGTAGATAAAAATTTTAAATCCTTTTGTTCCTTTTGTATATATTTTTTTAATCCAATATGATCTCGGCTGACATATGTTGGATTCTTGCCTTGAATAACGGAGTTCTAATATTGCTTTCGCCAAAATCGGGTATTCTCTTTCCTTTTTCTCTACTCAACATGATCCTCTTCATATGTTGTATTATAATTTTGTTCATATTTTGAAACATTGAGGACAATGTTTAGTTTAGGTTTGGGGGTGAAAAGTTGATACTTTGATAATATGCCATAATTGAAAACAAGAACTCCTTCTTTTTGAAAAAAATTTAAAAATTCCAAAAAAAAAATTAAAAAATGATAAAAAAACATAAAAATGGAGCTCATTTACCTTGAAATGTTGACTCTTGTGCAAATATGTAATTTTTAGGAGTCTTAGTCTAGATATTTAGGCACCCTGATTCTAGCACAATTCACATAGTGATAAGAAACTTGCACGCGCACGATCTACCAATACATGTATAGCCTCATCCTTGAGGTGTTCTATCAGAAGTTTTAGTTGCCAATCACTTTAGAATACTGAACGAAACTTGACTAGCTTGTTCTTTGGTTGGTTGGGATAGAAGGTGGAGGTTACATTAAGAAAGACAACCATCGAATTTAACTGGGTGCATCAAAAAGGGCTACCTCTTGCAAAGTGTCATGTAATCTTTTGTTTCCTTTTGTATATGTATCAAAAGTGTTTCCTT